>NC_142064.1:177092161-177264661 GCF_059756535.1 Pantherophis guttatus
GAAAATTGATTTAACATTTATTGGTCAGAGTACAATTAGCCCTAAAAGGAATTAGAGAAAGGAAATTGTGATAAAATATAACACTGGTAATTGATAAATTACAAGACTTCCTCACAGTCTTGAAGAAAATTTGCAATATATGATGAGTTTGCTCTTTTTGCTGATTTCCTCTGGGAAGCTGTTCTGCTAACACATCCATATAAGGTTGCAAATGTATGTCAATGGGCATAAAAGGAAGTAGGTCATTCACATTCTTAGAAGAATTCCTGATTGTGAACCTGCTCTGGATTGAGAAATACAGTGTTTAACAGGCATTGCCTATTTTATATCATTAATCATCTATTTAAAACATTTTGGATTTATGAATCCATTTCTTTTCTGTTTCTCATGAAGATATCAGTTTTATTGCAGAAACTAGGTATTTTATACCCACTATTTAAAATTAGTTTATATGGATTAACAATTTATTTTTCTTTTGGGAAAACTTATTTGCTTGATTAGTCTTCTGTGCCTCATTATGATAAAGTGAAAAATGTTAATGTACATGAGAAGGTCTGTAAATGACAATGTATTAAAATTAGTGTTAACTATAATTTTAATGGACTAGCAGCAAATGAAAGCGAATAGAGAAATTGTGATTATTGGATATAATCTGATGGTCAACAAAATATCCTCATGCAATATTATATTTATTTGTCTGTCTGTCTGTCTATCTATCTATCTATCTATCTATCTATCTATCTATCTATCTATCTATCTATCTATCTATCTATCTATCATCTATATGTCTGTCTATCTAATCTATCATCTATCTATCATCTATCAAATTTAGATAGAACCCATCTCATTCTCATGGAATCATACATTTACCAAATAACTTTTTGCAGTGTTCTGTTGTTAAATATATGTAAAATTTAGCAAGAGCCAAGAGGCAATCAACATGTTCTAAGTACACTGTATTTATGAGGAAGGGATGATCAAGAACATTTCAAGAAGTCTGGCTTCATGCAGGTCAAACAATTGAAATTAAGTGAATAATGTCTTTATACAGCAACTATTGTATCTGCCTGAAGTTATTTTTAACCTGGTGATTTATTCATGTACCATCAATTGGCAATTCTATATGAAAAGAAAAGAGAAAATGTCATAGCCACTGTCCAGGTGGATTTGGTATGAAATTACATTTACCAACAATCAGACTTTTAGGATTGTTGGAATGACATTTTTGAACATGTAATGCAATCTTTAGTCTTCCTGTATTCAATAAGACATGCTATCTTTGTCTAGTTTATCTTATTATTTTTATCTAAAGACATTTGGGTTTCTGACAAATAGGAATCAATAGCATGAGCATTTTTCATGCCATGTTAAGCATTGTTAATAGCCCACTAATTTCAACTGGAGAAAATTGAGCATGTGTTCTCATCTATATCAAGGTTACTCAGAAATATTTAACTTTGGATTAATGTTACAGTTGCTCATTTTTAAAATTTCTTTTTATTTATAAAAACCAAACCCTATTTATTCACATTTAGGCTTGCATCAATCACCAAAATGATTTAGGGCTCCCCAATCACTTCACTTAGGCTGATTGAGTGGCTTTCTTGCTTTCATGAAGTAAGGCAGGTCCATAATCAGAAAAACTTCTTCGAAGTGAATCTCTGTTGCTTCACATGAGTTAAAAAGTAGCTCCTTTCCCAATGAACTCCACACATATTCCAGACTATATTATATCCATCTCCATCTTTATCCATCCATCTTTAAGGATACAGCATTATTGTGTTCCAGATAGTTACTCAGTGACTTATTTACTGGCCAAGATTAAATATGTTCCAAAAATCTGGAAAACAGATTTGGAATTTTCTACTAATATAGGATTCAAGTTGTCTAATTAAATTAAATTACATCTAATTTGACTTCAAAATTACTTCACTTCCAATAGTTAAGTAATGTTATTTCTGTATTGCCACTTAATGTTTTATATTTTTAAATACTTTATTTCAAATATTTTGTACATCACACATTCATTTGGAAAGGGGCAAATGAAAGTACCGTTCCTGCATTCTTTAGTTTGATAAATGACAGGAACTTCAATTATTGCTTTAGAAAGCTGCAAGTTAATCAATAATCATAAATTATTATTTTGCAGATTGGGGACATTTCAGACCATGCTAAGTGAACCAATCCTTCAACTTTTTCAAATCTTTTGACATGTTAACTTATGTCTTGGGCAAAGGCTTTTTTATTCATAAGTTTAGTAATTAAAGTGTGATATACACTATACATTAATATACTTTGTATTATCTTTTTGATCTGGGTTGAACTATATTAGACAACTACATCTCTCCAGTTTCTTCACATTTAATGTAAAGTAATTGCTGCACTATGAGGACTTAAATGAGCATTGCCAGTTTTATAATTAATTCTTTTTGTTTCAGCCTTCTTACTAATTGAAAGTAAGTCTTTTGACACAGAAAGCTTTGAGACTGGCTAAAGAGTTGGAATTGCAAATGAACTTGATTAATTGCAAGCTGTCAGAATCAATCAGGGCCTGACAGTGCCTTTGTATCATACAGAGTTCATAATATATTTGGAATTTTTGGTACTCAGTATTCTATAATTGAACGATGATATGCTACTAGAGAACAAAATATTTGTCTTGATGATGTTTGGCTAGAAAACAATCTTTGATTTCTGCATGGATACTATATTGGAGAAAAAGGATTTTGCTTTGTTTTTCCTTGAGGCCAAACTCTATCTGACATTAACGTGTCTTTGGATTTAAAATTCATGTTTAAAACAATGAAAATAGTACCTTTTTTGAAGAGAGGGGTATGAATTGTTGAACTCAAAGCAGGCATGACTTTTTTTTTTTATTAAAATGATTTTTCTGAAGCTATTGGGAAGAAAACTCCCAATGCTGTCAATGGACCATTTTTTCCCAATGAAAATAGTAACCTTAAAGGCCTAAAGTATCTTACTTATCCCAGTGAAAATCATCATAATACCAAGACCTTCCACAGTAAGTCCTGCTTTGTGACTTTAACGAATAATGTCTGTGTTAAGGCAAATATATGTTTAAGGTCACATATAATTTGTCTGTTCAAATTTGTTTGGGCATTTAGATATATTGTCACCAAGAACCTAGCCCAGCATCATTTTTGGTCATATAATTTGTGACCTCTTTGCTATCAATGAAAGCATTTGGGGGTACAAAAAACAATCAAAACAGTAAAATCATATAGCAATAGCACTTAGACTTATATACCACTTCACAAAGCTTGACAGCACTCTCTAAGCAATTTACAGAGTCAGCATATTGCACTCAACAATCTGGGTCCTCATTTTACTGAGCTTGGAAGGATGAAAATCTGAGCAATCTTCAGTCGGTCAGGTTCGAACTGCCAACCTGCTGGCAGTCGGCAATCAGCAGAAGTAGCCTGAAGTTCTGCAGTCTAACCACTGTGCCACCATGGCTAAAAAAACCTACAAAATTTTCTTTAAAAAGAATAGCACACAGAATGAGTGCAAACTGCTTTTCAGCTAGCCAAGTTCTTGGTCCAAAAAAGCCTTTGATATGAACTCATTTTCTGAAATAATGTTATGAAATCATTCATACAATCATCCATTTTATTATAAATTACAATAGATTTTGTTTAGAGCTGCCTCTTCTGGATATTTTGAAATATATTGCCATGAGCATTGTAGCATTCCTCCCAACTGCCTATATAGATCCTTGCCCAAAAAAAATCTTTTACATAATAAAACAGCAAAAGCAGCAGCCGCAGTGAGACTGATTAAACTGAATAGGACACAATTTGTTAGGATAGACCTTGCATTTTTAATGGACATATAACAAGTGATGTCCAAGAAATGCTGGACAGAAAACTTTTAGCCTTCTAAAAGCTTGGCATTGTTTAAAGCATTTAAGAAATTAAAGAAAGATAGAAAGAAACTTATCTCAGCTGCCACATGCATTTTAAGAGGGTTAATAGAATTTGCTGTGGCAAATGTGGACAAAATATCCCCTTTATATATGGAAAGCATCCATATATATAAATAAAATATAAACTTAGTTCATGCACACACACACACACATTTAGATATAATTTAATTTAACTAATTTAAAGTTTAGATATATTTTCCCTGTTCAGGTGACCTTGTATTTTTATATATTTATGTGGATGCTTTTATGTTTTTATAATGGAAAGGATGTGTGTGTGTGTGTGTGTGTGTGTGTGTGTGTGTTACAAACTATTCTAAAAATACGAGTTCCAGGTATATTAGTAAAGAAAGAAGCAGACATCCTGCAAGCTCCGGAACTTAAAATTTTTAAATAATTAAAATTTTATTTTACTAAGCTTTCATCAGCCATCTGCTGACATCGTCTGAAATGCCTATATAAAGGCAGAGGTCTCTATAATGGTAGTTTAATATTCTGACGATGTCAGCAGATGGCTGACAAAAGCTTAGTAAAATAAAAT
The DNA here is from genome assembly GCF_059756535.1 of Pantherophis guttatus. Classification (NCBI taxonomy): domain Eukaryota; kingdom Metazoa; phylum Chordata; class Lepidosauria; order Squamata; family Colubridae; genus Pantherophis; species Pantherophis guttatus. The sequence continues at coordinate 177,096,646 of NC_142064.1, forward strand.
TTTAATTATTTTAAAATTTTAAGATTTTAAGTTCCGGAGCTCGCAGAATGTCTGCTTCTTTCTTTACACACACACACACATATGTGTGTGTGTGTGTGTGTGTGTGTATGCGTGTATGTGTATATATACACACACACACACACACACACCATGTTTCTCTGAAAATAAGACCCTGTCTTATATATTTTTAAACCCTGAAATAAGCGCTTGGCCTTATTGCCATGCGCTCAAAAGCCTGATTGGGCTTATTAGCAGGAGATGTTTTATTTTGGGGAAAACAGGGTGTGTGTGTGTGTGTGTGTGTGTGTGTGTATTCTTTTCTTTTCATAGGACTTTATGTGTATTTCTCTTTAGCCAGGTTCTTCCTATGTAAACCAAGATTTTTATGCAGCCCTAGTGGATTGTGATTTCACTGAACTAGGGCTGCATAAAAATATTGGTTTATGTAGGAAGAACCTGGCTAAAGGTATCTATCTATCTATCTATCTATCTATCTATCTATCTATCTATCTATCTATCTATCTACATACATACATACATACATACATACATACATGTTTTCATAGATTTTCACGGGTAGAGGTATGCAAGTTTTGGTGTATTCGGGTCTTTTCCCGTGTAAATTGAGAGTATCTTGGTGACGTTTCAACGAGGTCCCACTCGTCATCTTCAAGCTGGTGCCTTCGGCTTCGTGCCTGTGTGAGCAAAGTGCACACAAGTTTGTGTGGGTAGGGAACAAACCACGAGTTAATCAAAAGATAATGCAAGACACCCGAGAAAGAGGTGGTCTTAAAATGCCCAATTGAAGACTGTATTATGAAGTTGCTACCCTCTCAGCAATTACAGATTGGATAAATTTAACGGAGGAAGAGATACTGAATATTGAAGGATATGGTCTGGTCTACGGCTGGCATGCTTATCTATTGTATGACAAGAAAGTAGATAAGACTTTTAAAAGTCACATATTAAGAAATGCTCTACTGCGTGTCTGGAAAAAGTATAAATATAAACTAAACTAAACTATATTACCAATATGGACAGTACCCAGACATGCGATAGAGAATATAAATTTCGAGCAAAAGCAAGATAAGTTTACATATAAGAAACTACTTTAAAAGGAAGGAGTTAGATTACAATTAAAATCTATGGAACAATTAAGAGAAGAAGGAATTATTAAGACTTGGTTTCAATATGGTCAGCTGCAGGCCAGATGGAGAGAGGATAAAAAAACTGGTATTTTGCAGCAGGATGAGAATTTGATAAAGCAAATAAGAGATAAAGGTCAAATGCATATTAAAAGGTTGTATAATGTATTAGTGGAAATAGATTCTGAAACAGAGCTAGTCAAGGATTGTATGATAAAATGGGCACAAAACATAGGCGAAGCAATAATGTTGGATACATGGGAAAAGATATGGGTCAGAAATGTAAGATTCACACAAGCTCACAAAATTTAAGAGAGAACTTTTACAAAATGTTTTATAGATGGCATTTAGACCCAAAAAACCTAGCCTGTATGTATCCAAATTTACAACCCAAGTGTTGGCGATGTGAGTGTGAAGATGCTACATATTTTCATATATGGTGGACATGTAAAAAAATTAAGGCTTTTTGGATAAAAATATGGTGGATTATTCAAAATATTTTAAGGAAAAAATTAAATTTACACCACAGTTTTTTTTGTTGGGAATAGTCACGGATTGTACTATAATAGAGACTAAATTGGTTTTGAATTTAATAACAGCTGCCAGGTTACTGGTGGCACAGTACTGGAAGAAGGAAGATCCACCTACCATTGAGGAATGGACATTAACAGTTGTGCATCTGGCTGAGATGGCAAAAATTTCATCATATCTTAAAGATCATTCAAATGAAAGATACATATCAGAATGGAGAAGATGGATTGACTATATGCAAAAAAAGTATCCGAACAAGAAGATTCATTTAGCTTATGAATGAAATATTTTTAAGTAGTTTATGTTTATAGTTCTTGAGTTATAAGGAGTTAAAGATTTAGGGGGAATATGAATGCAATAATTTGTTAGCATATCTTAGCTTTATGTTTGTGAAGGCTATACCCTGTGCCTGTTCTGGGAAGTCTAGGGAGGGGGGTGGGGGGAAGGGGGGAGGGAGAAAGGGGGGAGGGGGAAAGGGTGGGGGGAGAAAATGTTTGTATTTCTTATAAAACTTTTTAATTAAAAAAAAATTACATGAGGAAAGACCCGAATACACCAAAACTTGCATATATATGTGTGTGTGTGTGTGTGTGTGTGTGTGTGTGTGTGTGTGTGTGTGTGTAGGTCTTTGGTTATTCGGATTTTCTCCCGCGTAAAATTAGAGGTGTCTTGGCAACGTTTCGATGAAGTCTCATTCGTCATCTACACACAGGATGTAACCACCACACATCCATGCAGAAAGCAGACTCAAACCCACACTGATGATGAGGCACGACCACGGACCAGAAGCCAGACCACAGCTGCATCATTAGCCACTTTAAACCCCTCCAATCCATACATGAAGCAGACTGACACCCACCATGAAGAGGTGGCATGGCCACGAACACGAAACCAAACAACAGCAACACAGCTCACCAGCTCAAATCCCCCTGCTACTCAGACTAACCCGAGCACAACCAAGCCCCCACCTAAACAGAACACACACCCATCCAATCAGAGCACAGCCAATCCCCCATCCAATCAGAGCACAGCCAAGCTCCCAACCAATCAGAACACACCTCCACCCCATCAGAACACAGCCAAGCTCCCACCCAATCAGTTCACACCCCCACTGACAGTTAAAAGGAAGAAACAGCTGCGATCACACACATTGCTCCTAGAAGCACGAAGCCGAAAACACCAGCCTGAAGATGACGAATGAGACTTCGCCGAAATGTTGCCAAGACACCTCTAATTTTATGTGGGAGAAAACCCGAATAACCAAAGACCTACATACATACATACATACATACATACATACATACATACATACATACATATCTCCTAATCCTCTGCCAAATCTATTCCGATAATTTAAATTGTGATTTCATTGACAACTATAAAACTGGGCATGAGGACGCTGATACAGGTAAATAGATTCTCCATTGTGAGGTGGAGACAGCAGCCAGAAGTGGGTTCAGCTCGTGCAATCAGAGGAAGGACTGAGCCTGTCAAAGCTAAATCCCGCCCCCGCTGCTAGGGGCTCCCAGCTTTGCTCAGTCCTTCAGACTGGACTGCAGTGTGGAAATTTCTCTCTAGTCAATTTCTACCTTTCTCACAGTTTTTTCTCTTGAATTTTGGCTTTTTTGACTTTGGACTGTTACCTGACTATTCTCTGCCTCTTGGACGTCGGATTCGTTTGCCAGCAATTGCCCTCATCTTCGGCTAATTTCTCCTTCTTGGACTGCTCTCGACCCTGCCCTTCCTGGATCAGTGAGTGGGGCTTGCGGAGCTTCGTGCTCCCTTGGGGGAGGCTCTGGTCGCTTTCCGGGCCAGTTTGCTTGCTGTGGAGCTGCCGCGCTCCCCTTTGCCTGCCGCGCTGCCATTTCGAACTGTGGAGCTGTTTTTAGGCCTGGCTGGGACGTGGATTCGCTGTGGAGTTGCCGCGCTCCCCTTTCAGCTTCTGATCAGTGAGTGGGACTTGGGGAGCTTCGCGCCACTTCGAGGAAGCCGCTAATTAATTCTTCGGGTAGGCAGCGGCTGTGGGGGCGCCTTCTGAGTCGTTCGATCGTTGTGGAGCTGCCGCGCTCCCTTTTGCCTGGCGCGCTGCCCGTTTGAGCCTCTAAGCTGAGGGGAAAGTTTTTTTCCCTTTTTTAAAATTGCCGCTTGCCGTTTGTCCTCTGGCTCAGCTGATTGTCGGACCTAGCATAATTAGCAGGTCCTTGGCCTTTTTGCTCGCCCCTTGCCGGCTGGAGCAGTTCTGCCCCGTTTGCTCATTACCGCCTAATTAAATTCTGTTGTGGTGGAGTTTTTCACGCTCCCATTGCCTCTGGGACTCAGCCGCCATTTTGTGGGTCAATTTGGTGCGCTTGCTGTGGCGGTTACTGGAGGCCTCCAGGTTGTAACAATTTCCTGTAAGAGGCTTGGCCATTTCCATTGCTCCCAGGACATTATTGGCTCCTGCTTTAATGCCAGTCAGTAGGGTGCCTTAGTTAAGGGCCCTTTACCTCTCGAAGGTTGGTGGCTATTTTATTAAAAGCTGTCTGGGAGCGGCCATATTGATTTATATATTCAACCCATCATGCCTAAAGCAGTGGGGAAGAGTAAACATGGCCGTAGGGCCACAGTGCGGCAACAGTCCCTGACCATTCATAGGGATGTGGGGACTGATCCCTTGGCAGTTTCCACCAGCTCAGCTGCCCATGAGTCCACAGGGTCCCAATCGCATCGTAAGGGTTCCTCATTGGACCCTCCACGGGCCCCCCACCGCAAGGAAAAAAGTTCAAAACAGCCGAGTGAGAGGGCCAACAAACATCCAACTATGATCCCTAATTCTTCCTTATCTGGTGTCAGTGTCCGTCGGTCTCCTCCTACACCGGATCAAATTTCACTACAAGACTGTCCTCTGGACTATCATAGTTCGGATTTGTGGGGCGCTGTTCCAGTTCCTTCTTCTCTGGCTCCTGCTGCTCCGGCTCCAGCTCCTCCCGCGCAGCCGCCGCCGACCCTATCTTCTGTTCCGGTCCGTACTTCTTCGGAAGTCGGACCGGCTTCTGGCCAGATACAATCAGTTCTTAATACTGAGGACATTCAAAAAATGATTGCAGCCGCAGTACAGCAATCTTTGGCTGCCCATAAATCCTATCGATCCAAACGTCCTAGGAATTGGTCCATTCCATCTGATTCCTCTGTATCCTCGGATGGGGATGAAGAAAATGAGTTATTATCTAGAGCCGATTCTCATTCTCCTGCTCCTTCCTGTGTGAGCCGTCCTTCCGCCTGTGAAGACGTTGATCTTCAAGAGCCGGAGTTGTCGGAAGATGAGGGACTTCCACCGGACCAACCCCCTTTTACGGGTCTTTTCCCTCAGGCTCTATTTAAGTCTCTACTATTTAAGGCGGTTAATGTGGCTCAACTGGGGACCTCCGCTCAATCTGTTCCTCCTACGTCCGAGAATGCGCTAAATCCCTTGTTTACGGAGCCTCCTAAGCCTGTGACGACAGTTCCTACTCCTCCTCTCTTTTTGGATGTTATTAAAAAGCAATGGTCCTCTCCTGCTTCGGCTCCTGTACCATCTACTACAGACAGGAAAAACTTCTCTGTTTCTTCAGAGTTGTCCTCATTGCTTCAAATCCCTACAGTAGATGCTCCTGTTGCGGCCTTGCTTTCCCACTCTATGGTTCCTGGTGATCCTTAGGAGAACCTTCGTCCTGAAGAGCGTCGATCCGAGCAGGTTCTTCAACGCGCTCATCTTGCAGCATCCTGGGCCATCCGATCAGCCACTATTGCCTCCTTTTTTAATCGTTCAACCCTCCTTTGGCTCCGCCAACTTCAAGACAAGCTCGCCAATGAGGATTCCAATTTCAAGCAAGACGTCAACAAAATCGTGGCGGCAGTACAGTTTTCTGCGGACGCAACTTTAAATGCAGCTCGCTTCGCTTCAAAGTCCCTGGCGTCAACTGTAGCAGCCTGGCGCCTGGTTTGGCTGAGACATTGGCCAGCTGATGCCCGCCATAAGTGGCGTCTGGCCTCAGTTCCCTTCCTGGGGGGGAAGTTGTTTGGGGACCCGTTGGAGGCTTTCCTGATAGAAAGTAAGGACAAAAAGAAAATTTTGCCCACCGTTTTCCGTAGAGGGGAACCCAGATATTCTCCGTTTCCCTCTCGTGCCCAATTTTGCCCAGCGGATGGGGGTTCGGGTCTTCCCGTGGTACAGGTCATTTTGTTCCTAGACAGAGGGGGTTTCAGGACAGGCCCGGGAGAGGTAGGCCTTTTATGTCTAGACGGCCCTTTCGAGGGGGAGGGGGTCGTTCCATCCGTCGCCGTCGTTAGTAGTGTCCCTAACTTTCCCGTGGGCGGCAGATTGGGCCATTTTGCTGCCATTTGGGAACGCACTACTTCAGATTGCTGGATCAGAGCCTCCATCCGATCGGGGCTGTCCATTGAGTTTGTCTCCACCCCTTCTTCTGTTTTTCTCCGCTGCCCCCACTCCAGTTGCCCTGAGCGTAGAGCCCTCATGGATTCAGCCATTAACCACCTCCTCGCCATTAAGGCCATTCAACCTGTGCCTTTGGATCAATTGGGGCATGGTTTCTACTCTCGGGTCTTCCTTGTACCTAAGTCCTCGGGTGGGTGGAGACCGATTCTGGACCTAAAACGTTTGAACTGATTTGTAGTTTATAGAAGGTTCAAAATGCAATCTTTACGTTCTATTCTTGACGGCGTTCGGAGGGGCGATCTCCTCTGTTCAATCGATTTAACTGAGGCATACTTACATATACCCATTCGATCTTCCTACAGGAAGTTTTTACGTTTCTACTATGCTGGAAAGCATTTTCAGTATAGGGCTTTGCCCTTTGGTCTTTCCTCAGCTCCCCGTAGCTTCACTAAAATATTGGCAGCTTTAGCCGCTTCTCTCAGACTTAAGTCAATTCGTCTCCAGTGTTATCTGGATGACATCCTTATCATGTCTACGTCTCTGTCTCGAGCCTACTCTGACCTTCACCTCACCATTCGGACCCTAGCTGCCCATGGTTTTTCCATTAACATGGAAAAGAGCCACCTCGTCCCTTCTACTAGAATCATCCACCTAGGGACGGTCATAGATTCGGTCGAGGGTAAGGTTTATCTGTCTAGGGAGCGGCAGGAGGGACTGAGGGCCCTAGTGACTCAGGTCATGCGAGAGAAGAGGGTCTCGCCCTTGTTTCTCTCTAGATTATTGGGGAAAATGGTTTCTGCTATTGATATTGTCCCCTGGGCCAGATTCCACCTGAGAAGCCTTCAGTGGTTTCTTTTGCCTTTGCAGAAGGCGGGGAAGGGCACCTCGTCGACCAGAGTTACCATCCTCAGGGAGGTGTTAGCGTCCCTTCATTGGTGGCGCTCCCCGTCCATCTCCAAGGGCAGTTTTTTCCTGGACCATCACTGGGTCGTCGTCACAACAGATGCCAGCAAATTCGGCTGGGGCGCCCACTGCGAGACTCAAGTGGCTCAGGGCACGTGGTCGGCCACCAACGCCTCCCGCAGCATAAACTGGCTGGAACTACGAGCCGTCGTTCTCGCTCTCCGGGCTTTTCGTCATCTGGTGGCCGGAGCGCATGTGTTGGTTCTCACCGACAACGTTTCAACAAAGGCCCACATAAATCGCCAGGGGGGCACCAGGTCCGGGTTGCTGATGTGGGAAGCCAGACGACTTTGTCTTTGGTCAGAACGCCACTTGATCTCCCTGAAGGCGGAACATATTTCGGGGGAGGCGAATGTACGAGCAGATTGGCTCAGTCGCCAGTCGATAGACCACTCCGAGAGGCATCTGAATCCCTGTATTTTCCAGAAGTTGGCGAGTCACTTCGGCGAATCTATTGTGGACCTATTCGCTTCTCCTCTGAATGCACAGCTCCCCAGGTTTTTCTCCCGCTTCTGGATACCTCAGGCGGAGGCAGTGGATGCTCTACGTCCCCCTGGCCCCCGGGTCTGCTCTTCGCATTCCCACCAATTCCCCTCCTTCCAAGGGTCCTTCGGAAGGTTGTTCTGGAACGGGCGGAGATCATCCTCATCGCCCCCCATTGGCCATGGAGGTCATGGTTCACCAACCTAATGCACTTATCAGTAGCTCCTCCTTGGACACTTCCGTGCCCCACCGATTGCCTCAGTCAAGGGCAGATCCTCCATCCAGACCCACTATGGCTGAGACTGACCGCTTGGAGATTGAACGGGGCGATCTTCAACGAGACAACGTCCCTCCTTCCATAATCCAAACTATCCAAGCGTCACGCCGGCCCTCCACTAATAGGATCTATTCATTGACGTGGCGGGCATTTTGTACTTGGTGCTCCTCCCAGAACATCTTTCCACTGGAATCTTCCGTGTTGCAGGTCCTGAGGTTTCTTCAGGCAGGCTTGGACAAAGGACTCTCACCCAATACCTTACGGAGGCAGGTGGTGGCGATTTCGTCCATTTTGACTCCTAACTCTCTCCAACCTTCGTCTCAACGACCCATTATACGGCGTTTTCTGTGAGGAGCCACCAACTTGTCACCCCCGGTCATTCATAGATATCCCACTTGGGACCTTTCCCTTGTGTTGAACTCTCTTACTGAGTCACCATATGAACCATTACGCACGGTCAGTCTACGCCTTTTATCATACAAGGTTGCCTTTCTGGTGGCCATAACGTCTGCTCGACGTATTTCGGAGATCGCTGCTCTTTCTATGAGAGACGATTTGTGTGTCTTCCATGGGGACCGGGTTGTGCTTTGACTCGACCCCACATTTGTACCTAAGATTAACTCTCCCTTTCACCGTTTACAGGAACTGGTTCTCCCCGACTTCTGCCCTCATCCGTCTTATCAGTTAGAGCGTCGATGGCACATGCTGGACGTCCGGAGGGCTCTGCGGATCTACTTGACAAGGACTGTGGACATTCGTCGGTCTGAGTCATTATTTGTGTCCTTTCTTCCTGCTTCGCTAGGTACTAAGGTGTCGTCGTCGACGATCGGACGTTGGATTAGGTGCACGATTGCTACGGAGTATGAACTGTGTTCCTTGACACCTCCTACCACGGTGACAGCTCACTCGACCAGGAGTGCATCGACCTCTGCGGCCTGGTCTTCCCAGGCTTCGTTACTCGAAATCTGCAGAGCGGCTACCTGGACCTCTCCTTCCCCCTTTGTTCTGCATTATAAAATAGACAAGTATGCCTCAGCAGAGGCGGCCTTCGGGCGGAGAGTTCTCCAAAGAGTGCGGGGGGACGGGGAGTTATTTGCCCAGACTGTTCCCTCCCTAGACCTGGGACGCTGATCTTGGGTATGTCCCACTTCTGGCTGCTGTCTCCACCTCACAATGGAGAAGGGGCGTTGGTCCTACCTGACACGCACCTTCTCGTTGGGTGGAGACAGCAGCCAGTCCCACCCTGTCAGTCTGGATATTGATCTGTTTGTTCTTCTCTTTTTCTTGTTCCACACGTTAAGCCTGTCTTCGTCCTTCACAAAGCTGGGAGCCCCTAGCAGCGGGGGCGGGATTTAGCTTTGACAGGCTCAGTCCTTCCTCTGATTGCACGAGCTGAACCCACTTCTGGCTGCTGTCTCCACCCAACGAGAAGGTGTGTGTCAGGTAGGACCAACGCCCCTTTTCACAACAAAAAGACTCCTCTAAGATTGAGGAAAAGTTTTGTTTAGCTTGCATTTGGAAATTATTAATATGTGAAAAGCAATGTGGTTATGTTTCCATATTTGCTTTTCTCAAAATTGGAAATGAAGTTATCCAGATAAATTATGCATCTTTTAGTGCATTAGATTAAAAGAAAATTGGTTGAAAGAAAATGCATATAGCAAATCTATATGCAGAATGTCTCTGTTAGGAAAAAAAAATGGGCACAAAAAACTCAAAATGTGTGCAGACTTTTTAAAAGTCAAACTTTTATTTCAAATGGGAGAGAACAACAGGAAATGATAGCAATTGCTACCCTGTCCCAAATGTTGTTCAATAAAGAAGACAACAAATACAATCTGTAATATAATGTCAGTTTCCATCAGTGTAAACCAAGTAACCATTGCTGTTGGTATTTTGTCTTGTCATCATCCTTGATACTCCCAGTGCTGTGCCAATGTTCAGTCTAGCAGATTTTTTAAGTGAATACTAGAAAGAAACCCAAAACAACAGATCCATCTATTTCTAGACTTCCACATTTTCTAGCAGTGCAAACAGTGGCAAATATTTCACAACTGAAGGCAAGCTCATGTATAATTATTTGAAAAGTCATTAGATGATTTGTCACTCAAACATGACATCTGTACATTCAGTATTGTGAACAGTTGATTGTGGCATTTGTTCACTCAAATCTGTTGTTTACAAAATAAAACAGTGGCAGAAAATATTGCACAAGTCAAAAAGAGGTCTGTGAAAATATTTACAGACCCCTTGCAACCTGGCCATAAACTGTTTCAACTCCTACACTCAAAACGACGTTATAGAGAAGCGCACACCAGAATAACTAGGCATTTTCCCGAATGCCATCACTCTGCTAAACAAATAATTTCCTCAACACTGTCAAACTAGTTACTAAGCCTGCATTACTATTAATCTTCTCATCATTCCTGTCACCCGTCTCCTACCATTTATGACTGTATGATTGTAACCTTGTTGCTGATATCCTTAAGATTTATATTGACTGTTTCCCTATGACTATCATTAAGTGTTGTGCCTTATAATTCTTGATGAATGTATCTTTTCTTTTATGTACACCGAGAGCATATGCACCAAGACAAATTCCTTGTGTGTCCAATCACACTTGGCCAATAAAGAATTCTATTCTATTCTATTCTAAATCAGCACAGTGCAAAACTGCCCCAGTTACACTGGAACCAGATATCTTCACTGATATCCCAACCTATTTTGTAAAGATTGTAAAGATTGCCATTTGTTTTTCAAAAATAGTTGGAGGGGAGAAATCCAATGAAACTCAATGATAGCCCATGATATTTGGTGATACCATTGGCATATACTGGCAAGACGTATGCTTCTGAAGTATCATTTATGCCCTGCTTCAATTTCTCTGTCCATCTGCAAGAAATAACAATAATCTACAGTATCTGTAGAAAACGGGCCTTCTAAATAACTTAAGTATTATCCCAAAGGTGCTTTTTCAAAAGTTCCAGAAGAACTGAAGAAGGTTCTTGGATGAGAAGTGAAATGTCTTCAAGGGAAAAGCAAAGAAAGTCCAGTTGCCTTTTGAAAAAGCAACTTTGGGACAACCATGGCCTGGATGATTCAGAATTTCCATAGACAACTTAAATATTACTTATTTAGAAAACCCCTGTTCTACAGACACAAAACCCGGGGCATACATGGTTAGAATGCAGTATTGCAGGAAAATTCAGCTCACTGCCAGGAGTACGATCCTCACTGGCTCAAGGTTGACTCAGCCTTCCATCCTTCTGAAGTCAGTAAAATGAGGACCCAGATTGTTGGGGGCAATATGCTCTAAGCTGCTTAGAAAGTGCTGTAAAGCACTACAAAGTGGTATATAAGTTTAAGTGCTATTGCTACCATACAAGGGTAAGTAACTGAAAGTGAACCAATGTGGAACCTTCTTTTTAATGTTTGTGCAACACAGTTGATTGGGAGATACTAATTTAAACTCTGAAAAAAACCAGAAATATATGGGTAGTCTAAGTCTCTTCTCTCCCAGTGTTAATTGAGTATTCATGTCTGCATAAGATAGTAATACTGAATGTAAGTTACTTAAGCATATCATATGAAGCCACCAGTGAGTTTAAATGGAGTAATATTTCTAGTTTCATCTTCCAAAAACAATGCCTCCACTCATAAGGATAATCTCATAGATTATAGTTTTCAAGGATGTGTAAGATTTGTGAAAGGTGAACTCACAGCAATTTGTCTTGTGACTTCAATGAGCTGGGAAAAAATGGAATATATTAAAATACAGAGAGACATTAAAAATAGATAAAGCTTTGGATACATAATATACCTTTCCCCCCTTTCCGTCCATCCATCTACCCATCCATTCCTCCAATAACAATGGATTAATGCTGGTAACATTGGACTGTAACAATCAGTCTGGTTCTCTTTTGGAGGGAATAAGGATAAATTTCAGCAGAATATATGTGAGTAAGATTAGTAAAATCGAGGCATTTGAGATACTAAACAAAAAGCATCACATGTAAAAAAGGGAAAGAAAAGAATAACATGAATAGCTGACTGCAATAGCAAATCATGAAGGAAATGAGAAAATTTGGCAGTTTACAACCATATAAAGCAAGTGAAAATTGCAAGGTGAACATGGATCAAACTGTTTTTTTTACATTCCTTAGCTAAAGAAATTTAAAAGCATAGAGAATTGAGGATAAAAAGTTACAAATAACAGACAGAGAAATTGCAGAGATAGTAAATAATGATTTTGTACACTTTTCTCTGACACTACCAATGAAATGTGTGACAGTGCTCTTTTATAGGTAGGGTTTATGGAAACAGAGCAACTTCAGCTGGAGAAAAATGAATATGATAAATCACACTTGATCAAATCCATTTTTGACTGAATAATCAAATTTTGCTGCAGTGAGGAATAATAATGGCAAAGCTACTGTTTTGGCTGCATGTGAAAACTGCCTTATAGCATCGGAATATCCATAGGAAATCTCCAGATGCACTGACAGTTCAGAAGGGATTGGCTTTATTTGTTAGAAATAAAATAAAATGAAATGAAATCAAGTGCTCTTATGGCCAACCAGATTGCTCTATAGCCCCAATGTCTTGGCCTCATGAACAGTAGCTCATAACTGGATTACTGCTATAATATATCCATCCACTACACTTGTGGTCATAAATTCCGTTCAAATTCAGCACACCCAAAAGCATACTCAGTGGGATAACAGTATCCAGAAAGAATAGGCAAAAATTGAAAGTCAAAAAATAAATTAAAGGTAAAGCCAGGAATAAGAATTTGATAAATTGGTGCCAGGGAGGGCTTTCCTAGACTTACATTGTTCCAGCAACTTTGTTGAGGTTAACTTTATCTCAAATATCAGCAGCCTCTGACCTTGCCTGAGCATAGCTACCCTTGATTAGTGGTAATTTCCCTCAATAGAGTTCCCTTCCAAGTAATCTTTTGGTTCAACTATTTCCCTGTGGCTTAGCCACGTTTTCTTTATTTTTTCCATCATCTGATGCTCAATTTCTGGAGTTCCCAGGGGTTGGATGAAGAAGGCTCCTTGGTAGGGATAGTGAAATTTTTTTTCTCATATGCAGAAGAAGAGATTCTAGTTCTTGGAAGACCTCATTTTATTGTCTTCTTCATTTGAACATGATTCTATAGAAAGGAATATGACATTCACATAACTTCCCAAGAATCTTTAAAATAGTTTATATAAGAGATATACGCCAGGTTTCATTTTTTTTCCTCCATGAGAATAGAAGCTTTCTCTGCTTCAACACATTATTAGGCTCAACCAAAGCTGTCATCAAGCAGGATCACCACAATCTGATTTGAGGTTATACCTCCACTCAAAAATGAATTCACTTTACTGATTCAAGTCCAAACACGGTGAACCAGGAGTGAAATGCTACCGGTTTGCTCTGATTCAGGTGAATCAGTAATGATAAAAACTACCAGTTTGGGCGAACCAGTAGTAAAAAAATGCTTTAAAAAGTAAAAAAAAAAAAAGTTTCCAACGATCACAGCTGTGCTGGATGATCGTCAGAACCTTTTTTTTAAAAAATCTTTTTTAAAGCATTTTTTTACTACTGGTTTCAGTGAATAGGTAGTAAAAAATGTTTTTTTTTTTTATTGAAAAAGTTTTCAAATACAAATTTCCCCCCCCTTTTTTTCCCCTCTCCCTCCCCCTCCCTAACCCCCCTCCCCACCCATCCCCCCCTGTGACTTCTTCATAACAAAAAAAAAACCTAATTCATAACAGATTACTTACTCCCTCCTCTAGATATTGACCTTTACTTACTAAAAATATTATTAATATTATAACATCCCCCTTTATCCATACATATCAAAAAAGAGAAAAGAAAAGAAAAAAAAAGACATTATACTATGACATTATAGAATAACTTCTCCACTTTAAAACTATACGATAAGTCCTACTTTAACATTTAATCTTTTATATATAGTAATATAACATTTCAAAGCGGCCTTCCCCATAAAACCTAATTTAACATTTATTCAACTCTATCCATTTCCTCCACTCCCCTAAATATAACACTTAAAAATCCCTTTTCTTAGACTAATCAATCTACTAACTAGCTTATTCACCCACTATCATGCAAAATTACCATACACAACATTTCTTAACATCTTTGATTCACTGCCCACACTACTTAAAAATATATGTCTATATTTTCCATTATATCTAAATAAAAAAAAAGAAAAGACAATGACTTTAAATTTATAATCCATATAGTATCTTCTTTGAGGTCTTTCCACTGGATTGGTAGAACCAACATCCATAATCGGGTAACATAGCTTACTGGTGCAACAGTTTATTCAGGATCTTCAATCATATCTGCCCCCATCAGTAGTAAATATCTTCTTATATGTATAAAAGTAAAAACAACCACCCGAGTGACATTATAATTATATTCCATATAGTAATAATTGTGGGTTTCATCAGGATTATTAATTCCCATCATCGTAGTGGGTAACAACCCGATCTTCTGCATGCCCCAGCATAATTCTCTTGCCTTGTGATTCAAGATAATATAATATGTTTATCAACACAAAAAAAAAATTCCAAAATGGATAATTCAAATCCATCAGTTTAAGGCTCGTTTCACGTCCCCAGATTATGGCCATGCAGAGATCTCCCACAAACCTCAGGATGATATTAACCAATACGTCGCCTCTTCTGTGTTTACACATAATTGTTCATATTTTAAAATCACTGGCTTCACTGTTGCCTGATTTAGAAATTTCTATTTTTATGCCACCTATTTCTTTTTTTCTTTTCTTTTTGTGGGTTTGGTTTCCATCCTGGTTCCCTTTCTACAAAATGTGTATCATCTGGTCGGTTTTTATTCTGCTTTGTAGATTGGTCTTGTTGGTTTTGCTTTTGTATCTCATATTTCTTTTTTATCCCTTGTGTATCCCCTAATTGATTTCCATGTTTATCCTTGCCTTGATAAGTCATCACATTAAGATTAGATGCCTCTTCTCTCAAATTTGTAGATAGTCCAGCTGGGGTATCCAATAAATCCAAAGGCAATTCATCTGGTACAGTCTCTGTAATTCGATATTTTACCTTTATTTCCGGCTCCTTCTGCTTATCCTGTATTATACCTGGAGATGTTAAGTTCATTTTCAACCTATTTTGATAAAATTCTTCTCTTTCAACAGTATTTAGCTGATATCTTTCTCCTTGGTATCTAAATATAATACCAACTGGGGCGTCCCACCTGTAGGAGATATTTCTCTTTTTTAACTCATTCACCAGAAAACCAAATTTCTTCCTTTCCATCAATATCTTAGGTGGGAGTTCCTTGTAAATCCAAATCTTTCTTCCATACAATTGCAAATTAGAATTGAAGGAATTTTGAACGATATTATTCCTAATTTCCTTATCTGTAAAATAAATCACCACATCTCTAGGCAATTGCCTTTGCTTAGCAATCCAGGAGTTGATTCGATAAACTCTGTCGATCCTACAAAACACTTCGTCAGGTTGAACCTTTAGAATCCCAGCTAGAAATTCAGAAGATATTTTCCTTAAATCATCTCTATTATTTTCCTGCAAACCTCTTAATCTTATCGCATATTCTGTGAAATTATATTGTACCATTAAAATCTCTTTTTCAATCTTCTGTTGCAGATTTTCTGCATTACCATACTTTTGATCAGCATCCATTTTAGGTTTTTCTTCTAAGCTATTATCCTGAGTGTTTGTCAAATCATTTTCAATTTTTTGAATTCTATTGTCCAATTTATCTTGAATTTCTTCCATTTTAGACTCTAGTACATTAGTATTTGTGTCCAACTGTATCATAAATCCTGTAAAACCATTAACCACTTTTGAGAATTTTTTCTCCAAAAAATCAAACTTAGATTTCACCAATTCTTTGATTTCCTGCTTAAATTTTTCAAATTGCTGATTCACAATCTCCTCCCTTCTTTCAATCTCCTCTATAAAAAATTCTATTATATTAAAATCAGGTTTCTGAGACTGAAGAATTAAGACTTGTTCCTTTAAGTTGTTGGTGGGGGGATCCCCCCCTTCTTGTTTATCTGACTTTATGAGTCTCAGTGCCATGTTTCCGCCCAGGCAGGCTTTGTTAAAAAAAAAGCAAGAAAAAAAAAAAAGGACTTCTTTCCAATCAACAACAATATCAGGTCTCCAAGGGAAAAAAAAGAGAAAAAGACACAGGAGCGAAGTTTTGTCTACAAATGTAGCCAGTGGTATTTATTCCGCTACATTGTAGTAATAGAAAACGGAAGGACTTTCCCTTTCAGCCTCTCCTCCAGCCAACGCCATTTTAAAAGGCTTTTTTTTTTCCTCTTTCTTTTCCTCCTCTCTCTTAAGTAATTTTTTTTAAAAAATCAGTAAAATACTTGCGGTTCAATATTACAGGTCCAGCTCACATTTTCTTTGAGTAGTCTGTTAAATTTGCAGGCTTGCTTTTGACGCCTGGCTCTGCATCAGCAGAGGTCTCCCAAAGCCCGGAGCGGCGGCTGGGGATACGGGGCATCTCATCCGCTCCGTCCCAAAAGTAAAAAAAAAACTTTTGGGACTCCGCAGAGAGTTCTACCCACCCCTGCCGGCTCTATCTCCATTTCCTTATGGAAACGGAGTTTTTTCGAGCCACCATTCCGTTGTGAAGGCGGCTCTAACAGGCGATGGAAGCTGACGATCCCAAAGGAACGTCTGGCAGCGACAAACAGCAACCCGGAAGTCAAAAATGTTTTTGTTGTTAGTTGCGAAGTCATGTCTGACCCATCACGACCCCATGGACAATGTTCCTGCAGGCTTTCCTGTCTTCTACCATCCTCTGGAGTCCATTTAAACTCACGCCTACTGCTTCAGTGACTCCATCCAGCCACCTCGTTCTCTGTCGTCTCCTTCTTCTTTTCCCTTCAATCCTTCCCTCTCATTAGGTGGCCAAAGTATTTGAGTTTCATCTTCAGGATCTGGCCTTCTAAAGAGCAATCAGGGTTGATCTCCTCTAGTACTGACCGGTTTGATCGCCTTGCAGTCCAAGGGACTCGCAGGAGTCTTCTCCAGCACCATAGTTCAAAGGCCTCAATTCTTTGGTGCTCAGCCTTTCTTATGGTCCAACTTTCACAGCCATACATTGCAACTGGGAAAACCATAGCCTTGACTATACGCACTTTTGTTGGCAGGGTGATGTCTCTGCTTTTTAGTATGCTGTCTAGATTTGCCATAGCTTTCCTCCCCAGGAGCAAGTGTCTTTTAATTTCTTGGCTGCAGTCCCCATCTGCAGTGATCTTGGAGCCCAGGAAAATAAAATGCTTAAAAAAGTAAACCCCCCCCCCAAAAAAGTTGGCCATGCCCAACCAGTCACATGACCCCCACCAAACCACGCCCACAGAACCGGTAGCAAATTTTTTTTGTATTTTACTACTGCAGTGAACATATTCCAACCACCAAGTCAGTCACTTTGTTCAACCCCAACTGGCCCACAAGAACAAAGCCATTGCAAGTACTTCATTCTGGGGAATCACTTCAACGAGCACCTGTTTGATATATCATTAAAGTGAAGGATCCCTTAGAGCCACGCCTTATCATGATTTCCAATTGTATCTGCCAACTAGCAAAGCAAATCCAGGGATCATGGGTATATGGAGAAGAAGCTTCATTGGAAGTCATTCAGGTTGCATTGACAGGAACTCACATTTTTAGTATTTAGCATAACACTAACAGAATAATCTTATTTATCTATTAGGATGATTCTATCTTAAATTGAATCAAGAATAGAATAGAATAGAATAGAATAGAATAGAATAGAATAGAATAGAATAGAATAGAATAGAATAGAATAGAATAGAATAGAATAGAATAACAGAGTTGGAAGGGACCTTGGAGGTCTTCTAGTCCAACCCCCTGCCCTACACCACTTCAGACAAATGGTTATCCAACATCTTCTTAAAAATTTCCAGTGTTGGAGCATTCAAAACTTCTGCAGGCAATCAAATGATAATAGGTACACAATTTCTTTTTGTTGTTGTTGTTCAAGAATTTCTATATTGCATATAGAAAGAATAATATTGATACTGCCATAAAACAAGTTTTAAAAGAATAGCAAAACAGTAATTTCGAGCAGCATTTAAATCAATTTACAATATTTGAAAGGCCTGGGAGACCTTGGAATTCTAAAAATGGGATTTCTTATCCAAACAAGTCTTCTTCTGGTCAAAAATTGTATCTCATGATAAAGAAAAATAAATGTAAAAAGAATCTTTGTAGCTCATCTTGAGATCAGGATTTCAGATGCTCTAAGCACAGCCTAACAGTGTTGCCCCTTGGTTCTTCCTGACAACATTTTAAAGGCTTAAATAAGTGCTTGTAGTGACATTGCAGAGGACAGTTTTACTTTGAGGAGTGTGGTGACATCTTTTGATTTTTTTCCTTCTTGCTAAGAAGATTCTAGAAGTTTAAAGTTCATTCTGAACTTTAGCTTGCTTGCTTTTCACTCTGGCTTCATAAATAAAGAGGAGAATCTTCACACAGCTGCAGAAAAACCTTAAGATTATTTAGGTTGGCATCACAGCTTATCTGTACAGTTCTCAGGCTCTGGTTCCCATCCCAGGGTTCAGTCAGTTTGCATGATAAACAGGTGCACCATCCAGTCAAGGTTAGGTCCTCAATCTTGTTACCATAGAAACAGGGTCATGAGGTTTTTGGTACAGATTTTGATAAAACCCTGGTATTGCCCTTTTAGCTGGGAGCTCTGACCCAGACTTAACACTGAGTGCTGTGTAACTTGTCCAGTTTGCAGTCTCTGAACTGGGAGAATACCACTGGGCTCCCAAGAGCTGAATGGAGGATTGGTTATCATCTTGCATGTTTTTCTTATGTGCTTCTGTTTAAATCTGTTTGCTAAAGCTAATAATAAAAACTTAAATTCTCCTTAGCTACCGGCATGTTTATTGCCTCCAAATCCTCGAAGAACCTATTGTCTGGCATCTGACAATAAATGCCTGACATTTGGCAATGCAGTGCTGATGATGAAATAAAAGATTAAAAATTCTTGCAGGTCATCTGTCAGGCTGGCCCTTATAATTATACTAAATATAACCTTTTTTTAAAAAAGAATATTTATTTAACAGTAAATGGCAGTAAGAAATATGACCAGATTATTTTCTTATAACTAGAGCAATTAAAACACAAAGGTTAAATGCTTTTTAATCAGAGGTGGGTTTCAGCAGGTTCTGACCAGTTCAGGAGAACCGGTAGTGGAAATTTTTAGTAGTTTGGAGAACCGGTAGTAAAAATTCTGACTGGTCCTGCCCCCATCTATTCTCTGTCTCCCAAGTCCCAGCTGATTGGGAGGAAATGGGGATTTTGCAGTAACCTTCCCCTGGACTGGGACGGGAATGGAGATTTTACAGTATCCTTCTCCTGCCATGTTCACCAAGCCACGCCCATCAAGCCACACCCACAGAATGGTAGTAAAAATAAATTGAAACCCACCACTGTTTTCAATGCCTTATTTAATACTACTACTACTGCTAATAAGGCAAAATCAAAATACAAAAAAAAATATTGAATACTAAAGGTGAACATGGAGTGAAAGAGTTAAGGGTATAATTGGGGCATGGGGGTGGAAGAAACTGTGCCCTCCTCCATTCTTGAATGCCCTAAGCACATACTTATTTTGCTTAATAAGGACTGCCTTGCATCCTGGCAGTTTAAGCGATCTTTCCAGCATCTAAATGGCATAAAAAAGAAAATAAAAGAGAATGCTTGCAAGTCACAAATCAATAGCAGAGATTAAAAACATCAAATTGGCAGCTGAAGCACAAGGCCAAATGGCCACACAGACTCCTCTGATAACTTGGTTTCATACTGCAGCAAAGGGATGCGTACCAAATGCTGCAATTGTGACATCAGCAGGCTTTGATAATCAGGTAGAAAATCTCATAGACTCATTAATCAGGTAGAATAATGAATCTTAATGATTTCTTCTTAGAGATGATGGACTCAGGCTAAAAGAATAATTACCCAAGAACAGAGTTACTCGCAAATCAAAGGGTTGCATTCAATATAATGTTAACAGGTATGTACAAGAAGTTGTTCTACTGATTCATTATGCAGGTACTAACAGAATAATTAGAGCAGCGAATAAAAGCAAACACCCAGTTCAGAAATTCTGACTTCTACTGCACCTTTTCTGTACTGATTTAAGTCTCTCTCAATTCAATTCTCTAGGTAAACCTTTGAGATTGTTCTGTACTGTAAATTCAAAGTCATTGGGAAAGTCTCTATCAAATTCAGCATAGTAGTCCAAATTAAACATCCTACCAAAAGTCTATATCAGTCTATATCTATATGTATGTATATCAAAAAGTAAAACACAATCTCCATAGATAATAAGTTTTACTGTTTTGATTATTAGATTTTTCCCCTTGAATTGATCCATTATCTATTTTATCCTCATTGCCCTGAACCTGCTGCAATTAGTCAGAATCCATTTTAAAATATGTGTCTAGAACAGACATAACATGTGAGACAGAATATACTCAGTACTTGATAAAATTAAATTATTATTTTCTGGGATTTGTAAACTATAACTCTGCTGATGTAACCTAAAGTAGAATTTTCCTTTTTTTACAGTCAAGCATCAATGTTGATTCATACACAGTTTATGAACATTTACTATTCTAAGGTCTTTGTCATGGGTATTATGGTGGAGTCCTTGGTACTTTCTGAGCATTTTTTTTTTGTTCTTGGTTTTCTTGCTTCTCTTGCTTCTTGCTTCTCCTCTATTGGTTCTGTTCTCTTCTATTGGTACATGTATACTACCAAACCAGCTGTCTCCATTGAATATCTGTATATCTCATTTCTTTACTGAACAACTTTGAATTCATCTTGGTTAAATTTTATACTGTTATTTTCAGCGTATTTAATTATTATACCAATATAATTTTGAATTTTATTCCTGCCATAGCTGCCGTACAATTTTGTGCCATCTGCAACTCTTCAGTTAAGTCTAATAAAATGTTGAAAAATATACCGTAGGCCCAGTGGTGAAATCTAAAATTTGTTACTACCGGTTCTGTGGGCGTGGCTTGGTGGGGGGGTAATGTGACTGGGTTGGCGTGGCCAATTTTTTTTCACTTTTAAAACCATTTTTTCTACAACTTCTTTGGTGAAGAGGTTGTAAAAAAATGCTTTTAAGAGGCTCTGACGATCCCAGCTGAGTTGCCTGATCGGCAGGGGCTTTTTTTTCTTTTAAAAGCCTCTGCTGATCAGGCAACTCAGCTGGGATCATCAGAGCCTTTTTTTTTTTTACTTTTAAAAACATTTTTTCGGCCGAAGAGGTTGTAGAAAAAATGTTTAATTTTTTTTTTAAAAAAAGCCTCTGATGATTGTGTGGCTCAGCTGGGCATGGGGGGGGGGGGCCGGCAGGGATTTTTGCTACCGGTTCTCTGAACCACCCGCCTCCATCGCTACTGGATTGGGCGATCCGGTCCAGACTGGGAGCATTTCACCCCTGTGTAGGCCCCAGGGGTACATATGTGGCACCCCACAATGCCTCATTCCAGTATGATTACGAACCATTAAAGAACAGTTTTTGAGTACAATATTGAAATAATCTTTAAGATCATGCTTAAGTACTTTGTCAACTCCTGGAGTAGTTTGTTGGGGTGTATAAGGTATTAACTGAATTGTGAAACTCAATGAAATCTCAGTGGAATCACTCTACTGAAGTTGAATATAAATCAGGATGAGTGCATGTTTTGAAGATGTTTCTGGAGCATTTCAGAGATTTGCTGCTTTTCTGCTACTGTTGGGATTCTTACAGACAAAATATATATTTGCATTCACCAACCTTATATGGTGAGATATGCGTGGAGTGATGTGATGGGCTCTAATATGTTGATATGACCAGCTAATTAATGAGATTTATTATTTCATTATGTGCTCCACTTATTGGCATTCTTTTGAGAACTACAAGGCTAACATTACTTTAAGCATTATTTACTTCCTCAACTCTGAGCTTTGTGAATATTACTACCTGTAAGCCCCAACTTTGCTACCTAAAGATAATAGAAATTGCAAAGCTGTAAGAAAAAGGTTAGTGCACTTATCCCCTCTCTTTCATATGACCCTGTGTTTTTTCACTAAGTTCCTTTAGTTGCTGCTGCACTTCATCTCAAATAAATCTATTCAACTTGTTTCCCACCCACTAGTACCTCCCTCTGTTTCAGTCTCAGGGGTAGGGAAAGGTTGGCTATGCCATGCTTCAAATTAAGGATAGTAGCATTTACATCTGATCATCTGCCCTCCTGTACCTTCTCAGAACCTTTATTTAACTCTGCTTTGCTGTCCTGTATCATTAGTGCCCTTGGCTTTTGTGCTGATTCTCTAACTCTAAGCATTTCTGCATTTTTTGGCCCAGACACAAACTGCTTGAAGCTGCCAATGCACACAAGGAACAGCTTGTGCACATAATGCTTTGCACATCCCCATAAATGACTTCCCTGTGTGTGTGTTTTTGAGTCAGTTTTCTTGACTTCTGGCAACTGCCTGGGCTAGTCCTTCCAGGCAAGGTTTTTCAAGAGAGGTTTGTCATTACTTTCTTCTTAGGGTTGCGAGAGAGAGAGAGAGAGTGTGTGACGTGCCCAAAATTACCCAGTTAGACTTGTGCCTAAGGTAGGACTGTAACTCATTGTTTTCCTGTTTCTAATCTGGGGCCTTAGCTACTACACTGAACTGATTCTCCTGTAAATGACTGCTAAGTGTGAGGCTCCTATAAATGACTCCTAGATTTCTGATTTCTGTACCATCTGGTTTAAATCATATTCATTGATTATGACTGCTGACATGACATTGTAGCAGTTATATATTCTTATGGGATCTCAGCCAGTAGTGGCTGAGGGTGGATTTCAAATTTTTTTACTACCGGTTCTGTGGGTGTGGCTTGGTGGGCATGGCATGGTGGGCATGGCAGGGGAAGAATACTATAAAATCTCCATTCCCACCCCACTCCAGGGGAAGGATACTGTAAAATCTCCATTCCCTCACAAATTTAGGGGAAGGTTACTGCAAAATCTCCATTTCCTCCCAATCAGCTGGGACTTGGGAGGTAGAGGATAGATAGGGGTGGGGCCAGTCAGAATTTTTACTACCGATTCTCTGAACTACTCAAAATTCCCACTACCGGATCTCCAGAACTGGTCAGAACCTGCTGAAACCCATCTCTGATCTCAGCAACTGTTCTGATCTAGACTTCCTGAGTCAGTAAAACACACGAGTAGTCCCAAAACCTGTTTTATTTTAACAGCTGTGATTTCTGTTCATTCACAGATGAGTCCCAAATAGTTGTAAAGAGTCCTTCGGGATAAGGCTGATAATCACCCACCTTTATTTCCCTTGACATGCTGCCAAAGACCTAATTGACAAGGTCACATGGAATCCAGAATCAAAGAGAGCTTCAGACTTTAAACTGCACAGAATTAACAATGTTGCTTCCTGCAAAGGCCCACATGCCTTTGCTCATCTTTTAAGTCTTATGGGAGGGGCCAATCATCTCCAACCCTATTCCCGAGTTGGGCCTTTTGTTTTAAATGTTCTTGCCTTCTGGCAGCTCTGCGTATGCGCACACTGGGAACCGGCTCTCCCTGTTTCTCTGCCTCGCTGAGGTCTGACTCTGGAGACTCTGGAGGCAGCACGTACCTCCCAGATGGCCCTTTCTCTGCCTCCAATGCAGAACCCTCATCCGAGCCTTCTCCAGACTCCAGGACTGGCCCATGTTCCTCCCAAGCCTCCTCACTGTCTGACTCTGCTGCCAGCTCTGCAGACTACTAGTGGACCACAACAGCAACTCTTTTAACATAAGCAAATGTATTAATATATTCTCAGGATTTTTAAAGAGTCTGTAATAACACTTTAAATGTGAATTATCCCACAGCAACAATTCTGTCAAGATGGGGCATTACAGTTTTAATGTGATGGTTATCTAAAGCAAGAAGGCAATAACTTTACATTTAGTCACCTCAAACAATAATTTGTAGGCTAACCAGAGAAACAGTCTAGGCAAAATTCATTCAATTCAATGGGAACAAACAAAGAGCAAGTTCAAAGACAGGTGACAGAAGCATCAGATTTTAAGCAACAATTCACTTTAATGGAGTACACAAAGAGTTCATCTGTTGATAGTGAAAAGCAGAAAAATAAAAATGAATGATGTAGCATTAAGATTCCTTTGCTAGAGCAAAGAATACAAGAGATGCAATATTAATGTATCTTGCTATGGCAAAGAAGTTGTGAGACAGAAAGCTGTAACACAGAGACACACACAAGCACGCATTAAAAGGAGCACTTGGAGTAGGCACAAGGAACTTGGGAATAGTGAATGAACTCAGAGAAGCCTATTCTCTTGGAGAAATAGGAGTTTTGAATCAATGAGGGAGAAAAAGGATGGCACTGCTTAGCTCATATTCCTGGCACATGACGTTATGAAGGAAAACCAGTAACCTAAACAGAAAAAAAAAGGGACGGGGCAATTGGAAAAAGAAGTTATAGTAAAGTGCAGAATGAGGGAATAAGTACCTTCTTCTTTACTTTTTTTTAAAAAATCAGTTGGGTACCTGCCTTTAGAATAAAATATTATTAATCCAAGAAAAACAGTAGGAAATGTATGTGGCAATGCCTAAGAAAAGAACCAGAGGAAAGAGAACAAAAAAACAGGAAAAGGTTTGACTAGGGCTGGCTGGTTAATGACAAGAAAACAGAGGGCCTTAACCATGAGAGAGCTCTCAGGCTTCTTATAATGCTATGCAGGCAACCCAATAAGGATTCAGGGGAGATTAACAAACATCTATACACACCTCAGTAGTCTGAAAAATGGCAGCCAGCTCACCAGGTCTGAGAAGGGGCATTAGAAAGAAATTGAATAATCTTTGCCCTAACAAGCTGGAAGATAAATTGGGTTCTAAAATGAAAGTAAATCAGTAGCCTAACCCCTTTCCCCTTTAATAGATCTTGTTAAAGAAGACTCAGTGAGAATCTTATTTTTGGTAAATTGGCTGCCAAGAGTCTGGCACTTCATCATTTGACTGACAAAAGGAATTGTCGAGGAAGAATAAATGACTCAGAGTCATTGGCCATGCAGATGTCTGTCTGATAGTTCTGTTATCGGCTTACAAGGATCCCATAATCAGTGATGCAAATGAGATGAGGCTGGAGGGATGTTTGCATAATGTTATACTCACATATCTGCTCAGGAAGGTCAGTTTTGGGTCATTTTGTTTTTGTTTTATTCCCTAATGCTACCCACATATGGTGAGTAAAGAAGGTCACAAAAAGGCTCTCTGACCGGCATCCTGATGCTTTGCTGGGCAAAAATGCTTTTGCAACCCAATTAGGCACCTTGCCACCCTTCTTTTAAAGCATAAGGACATCAGCTTTCTTGTAGAAGTGGGTGCCATTTGCTGAAAACTGTATGTTTCACATAGATGATAAGGAGATTTTGGCTTTACAAACACTGGGTCAGGCTCACTGAGAGAGTGATTTACAAGAGGAAAACTTGTAACCAAACCAGCTAATAAGATGCTTTATAAGCAAAATTAATTAATATTTTTAATCCTAATTTTTCCAGTACTGCATGTTTTGGATATGATAGTTATATAGATAACATTCATGAAGGAAATCTTTCTAATCTAGGTGGTCTCTAGAGATAGAAAACAACTTGATGACACAGAATCAATCAGTGAATAGAAAGAAATAGAAAGAGATGAAGCAGAAGGTATTTAAGCAACAAAAATATAGTTTTTATTGGTTGTTCTTCCTGTCCAAGGATAATTCAAGTGAGAAGCAGGATATCATCTTCATCTTTTATCCAATGTAAATTTCCTTTCCGAAGTTGCACGGTCACAATCCTGCCACAATGTTGTGCACTGCTGTTATGGTGTTTTTGCTACTTAGCATTGGATAGGTATCTTGTTTCCTTGAGCAATTTCCTGAACACAAATGAAAGTAATGCAGTAATGATGGTAGTGATGATAATCTGCTACTCTGATTCTTACTATTTAATTGTGTCTGGCCTCAATTCACTCACTGACTTGTCTTAGTGTTACCAAGACAGCCAAATAAAGGTACTTAAAGAACTGACAAATATATTATAGTTCAAACAAATTTATGGATTAGGACACAATTACATATAGATTTGGCATTTCTTTGAATGTCATAGGAAGTGATAAATTCAAAATGAAATGAATAGAAAGGTGTATTTTGAAAGAAATACACAATTAGAAATGTATGTTTATAAGAGAAAATAATTTAATGTGCAGTTTAATCCCAATTTTTATGCAGATTATTTTATAATGTTGCAGAAACAGGATACAACTTCATCTGTGTTTCAGGTAAAGATATGCGACTTTGATAAGGAATAGAGGACTGATCCTCAGTTTTGGCTCCTTATGCTGCAGCCATCTGGAAAGACGGACTTTTCTGCATTCTCATAATCCATAAAATGTTTCTTACTCATATTGCCCTTCTGAATATTAAAGTTATGTTTTTTATAATAACAAGTAATTAAAAGCAAATATATCTATTACCTTTTTAAAAAAATCTGCATGGTTTTACATCAAGGATTCCAATTCTATTTCTAGTCTTATAAGACAAGGGCTTTCTTTTTTTAAGAATGTGAGTGTATCTCTTAACTTGAAATGTATACTTCATATTATATTTAAAGAGAAATAGTGTTCAAGGCTTGTCATAGTACAATATCATCTTATGTAGTCTCTCTCTCTCTCTCTCTCTCTCTCTCTCTCTCTCTCTCTCTCTCTCTCTCTTTCTCTCTCGTTCCAAGCACACCATGTTTGAAGGAACTATTTAGTGAATACTTGTCATCGCCATAGTTTGACAATGAGTCCATTACAAGCTTCACTCATTTAAAATTTATAAATTTAGAAAATCCAGAAGGATACAGTGTATTTTTTTTTTGTCTTACTCTCTAGGCATTTACTCTTTTCCCTTGTCAGCCAGAGAAGGCCCTTTCTTTTGAATATCTCTTCGTCTTCTAGCATTTCAGTTTTAGCTTGGAGAACCTAATGCTGAAGCTTCATTCTTCCTCCACTGAAGATTTAAAATATTAAACAAACTTGCCATCCAATAGCTCTTTAAGGAAATGCAATATGATTGACATTTTGCAGGCCCATGCTCATGCACAAGAATGATAGTTTTGCTAGCATTTTTAAAAATTTATTCAGAAAGTTAAAATAAGAAAAAGGAAGAAAGGAAGAAGGAAAAAGAAAAAGAAAAAGAAAGATGCACTCAAAAAGAAAGATCAAGTTCCTTCAACTCCCTCCCTTACAAATTATTGGATTTAGTCCCATTTTACTGAAAGTTACTATAATATGTGCAAGCCTGCTAATAGCAAACATGAGCATCAGTGGTGGATTGCCCCGGTTTGCACCGGTTCTATAGAACCAGTAGTAAAACTGGGGGGGAGGCTCCGCCCACTGACCCCAACATCATCAAAATGCTTCTGCACATGCGCAAAAGGGCATGCGTGCGAGCAAAGAGCATGCACACGCGCGGCCCCGTTGCAAACCAGTAGTAAAGGTAGGTAGAACCCACCCCGATGAGCATATATTTCTTGAATAACTACTATAGTAATAAAATGAGTAAACTATCATTCTTTAATTGTAAGTGAAAAATTAATAACATATTGCTACATGGCTTTATTGAAATGATATGTACATATAACAAAATTGACTATTCATATTGATAATATACATGTTCTAATAAGACAAAAGCTTTATGCTTAAATATTAAAGGACAAACAGCTTGAGGTCTTTCTCTCGCTTTTTAAAGTTTATTTACTGCAAATTTCAGTTCAAGGAATTTCAAGATAAGGTATTCCAAAAATATGAGGCAAAGGATTCTAGAAGCTTACAAAGCTTATGGCATCTATGAACCAATAAAGAAAGCTGGATAAGAAGATAAGACATATGGATATGTCTCAGCCACATGGTCCAATTTCATTTTAATCAATGTGCTAAGTAGAGACTGCAAATATTTTACTAAAAGCATATGGTTTGTCTAATTCTAAATTTGCTCCAGAGATTTATGAACCATTTAGGTAGGATGTTCATATTTGTCTCTCTATATTTTGATTAAGCATTAAGCAAGCAAAATTGACATTTTGTTCACCAGGAAAGATGGAATCTAAATCAACTCATCCCTCAATAAATTTGCTATTAAAGCAGACCTTTGTGTATATATAGCCATAATGTAATATTAAACGTAATGTCCACATTGTGCACCAACACCTAAACTGAGAATCATCTATGGACTGATTAATTTCTGAACTCTTGCTGTCTGTATTATTGATATGTTGACATACTGAATAACTCATGGACACTGGTTTTTATCCTTTTATTATTATTATTTTCTTTGGGCTGATCTGTTCTCCAGATTGACAGACTTTGCATTTTTCATCAGAGACTTCATTCAGTGCAGTCTACTAGGGAGCTGAGGGAAGATGCAAGAGGCTGCAATATTCAGAGAGTGAAAATATGCAGTCTGCCACAGAAAGAAAGAGCCAGTGTGTGATCAGATTTGTTTTTCATAACTTAAATAAAAATTGATGAGGGTGATATTGGAAACATCAGCTACAGTGGAAGAAACTTCTCTATACAGAATACAGAGTTCAGCTTTCGACTTCCCAAATCAAATTGTTTCCACGTCTATTTTCTGGCTTTCCTGAATCTCATTTCCTTTTTTCTATGCTTCAACGTGCGTCTTAACCTCATCCCAGTCACACCAAATAGTGCTTTGTGTTCAGGCCTGTCAGTCATGAGATAGGTACCATTGAGAACCATTACCTCAACAGGTATCCAATCAAAACCAGTATCTAACAGGAACTGCTTAATTTGCCATTTTCTGGCTGTCGAAGGGGGAGCCATTAGAATCTATTATACCTGAAAGAAATTTTGCTGTGCACAATAGGAGGAACAATATGTTTAAATATATCCCAGGAGAGTCTTAAAGCCACTCAAATATTTTTGGATGATTTCTTTGGCATTGCCCTTTTATTTCACCTTTTGGGAGGAAGTTTATATATATTTAAGTTGGAACGGATTTTTTAGATATTTCCAATTTAATTATGAGAGCTGTGTGAGACACTTGGAGAGGCACTTTATAGAGCAAGCAAAGCATCCCTTTTTATTCTTTGCCCACAGCAAGACTAGAAACAGCCTCAAAGTGGTCACACAAAGGCTTTGAGACAGACAGCTGCTTTGATGCTCTAAGCATGCAGTCAAAAGGGGGTCTCCTCTGAATGTCTCTTTCCAGTCCTAGCAATTCCCCTCCTCCCAAAAGTCTAAGTGAGTAAAGGACTACATATACTCTGGGGTAAAGTTAAAGCTGTTATGCCATACCGTCAATTCATTTATTTCTGTTGCAATATTTTTAGGATCAGACTCAATAATAATAATGAGAGTTAGAGGTTCAAATATATTTCTCTTTAATTATAGTAGGCATTCTATATTCACTGAATATTCACAGATAGAAGCGAGGAAAATGGCGAAGGTGGCTCCTTATATATACAAAGGGTGGAGCCAAGAGTGGGAGTGGTGAATTATGAATACATTAAGAAACAAAGAATAAGTTAACCCCTGATATCCCATATATACATTATTTACACATTAGGGAATAAGGCATTTACATCTGACAAATCCCCCTCTAAATGCCGGTTCGCTATACAACACCAATTACATTCAGATTCAGGACAATATAATACATACAATTTGGAAGTTAAGTATTTGTGCTGTTTAGAAGGTAAAGGCTTCGTCAATATGTCAGCTAATTGTTCAGAGGTATCGCAATGCACTGCTTTGATAAATCCATCTTGGGACAATTGTCTCACATGCTTAAATTTTATATCTATATGCCTGGATCTTTGTCCAATGGTATCGGATCTAGATATTTCAATGGCCGCTTTATTGTCTTCATGCATAACAAAAGGCAAAGCAGGTTTTTTCCAAACATCTGAAATTAAATCATTAAACCATACAAGGTTATTTGCAGCTTTGGATAAACAAACATATTCCGCTTCTGTGGTTGAAGTGGCTACCAATTCTTGTTTACCAGTGTACCAGTAAACTGGACAGTCATTTAACAGAAAAATATAACCAGAAGTACTTTTTCTGCATGATGTATCTCCAGCCCAATCCGCATCTGCGTAACATGTAAGTCTTGGTTCTTTGTTATCACTAGGCTCTAATACTAGACAAAAGTCTAATGTACTTTTCAGATATCTTAAAATTCTTTTGACAGCTTCCCAGTGATACATTGTTGGTTTACTAACGTGCCTTGATAATAAATTGAGTGGTAATGCAATATCTGGCCTGGTCCAATTAGATATATAAAGAAGTGAACCTATGACTGATCTATAAAATGTATTATCCTTGAATTCAGGGGAAGATTCATCAGTATTTCTAAGGAAATCAGTTTGCATAGGAGTGTCACAGGGTTTGGCATTGTTTAAATTGCATTTGTTTAAAAGTTCAATAATTTTATCTTTCTGAGTAAGTTTGAAACCCCTTCTAGTTTTGTTAATTTGTACACCAAGGTATTTGTTTACTTTACCTAGAGATTTCAACGAGAAATGTTCATTTAACTTGTTTACAAAGATTTCTCTTCTCTCTCTGTGTTTTCCTATATATAAAATATCATCTACGTAAATCAATACAAACTCAACGTGATCATCACTCTTTTTGACAAAGAAACAGTTATCAGCAGTGGTAGCGTTGAAATCCATGGTTTTAAGTACTTTTACCAAGCAATCGTACCATCTTTTGCCAGATTGCTTTAATCCGTATAAACTCTTGTTCAATAGCCAAATGTCATTTTTATTAGTGTATTGACTGTGAGGTGCTCTTACGTATATTTCCTTATCTAGTTTTGCGTGTAGGTACGCAGTCTGTATGTCATATTGAAATACATCAAGATTGAGTGTGGATGCTACTACTAGAGCTGTTTTAACACTCTCTGTTCTTACTGTGGGGGAGTATGTGTCAGTATAGTCCTCCGGATATTTTTGTGCATAACCTTGTGCAACCAATCTAGCTTTGTATAAGGTATTGCCTCCTTCTAGATTCTTAATTTTATAAATCCACCTGGTACCAATAATTGTTTTATCCTTGGGTGCAATCGCAGGTGTGAATACATTTAATCTTTGCAAACTCTCCATCTCTTTTTTCATAGCTAGTTCCCATTTTTCTTTTTCTTCACGAGGTAGTTTTAATACTTCCTCATATGTATTAGGTGTTATTTGTTCACCATCCATATGCATTATGTAATCTTTGTATTTATTTGGTATTTGATTTCTGTTGTTCCTAATAGCTCTTTCTGGTTTGCTATGGTAGTCATGCAAATATCTTGCTTCCTTTTTTGTTAATGTGTCTGTCTTTATTTTGTGTTGACTATTTGTCCATGTTTTGGTTTTGCTTTTACTTTTGTTAATATTTTGATTTTCTATCGTCCCTTCCTCACGAGATTTGGTATCCTTGCATTTATTCGGAAATATTTCATTAAGATGTAATTTAGACCAGTTGGCCTGTTCATGGAACACAGCTGTTCTGGAAACTATAAATTTATTATTATTATCACTGAATCTGTACCCTTTGGTGCCAGTTTCATATCCCATAAATCTTAATCTTCTGGATACGTTTTCTCCTTTTCTCCTCAATTGTTTGGGTATGTGTACGTCTGCAGTGACCCCAAATATGTGCATGTGTGCTAATTTTGGTTTCCTATTATACATCACCTCATATGGTGTCTTATTCACAATACTGGACCAAGTTCTATTTTGAGTGTAATTTGAATAATGTAGGGCTTCTGACCAAAATTGTCTGCCTAAACCAGCATCCTCTAATGTGCATCTAATCATGGTTTGTAATGTGGAATTCTTTCTCTCTGCAATCCCGTTTTGGAACGCAGAAAATGGACTAGACGTGTAATGTAACATTCCTCTATCCTTTAACCATTGGGAGAATTCCTTAGACATGAATTCACATCCCCTATCTGTCATAATTTGTTTTATTCTGATATTATGTTGTGTTTCTATGCGTTTGTAAAATTCCTTAAATTTTTGAAAGGTTTCATCCTTGTGTTTTAATGTGTAAACAAAACCATAGCGACTGTAATCGTCTACTATTGTTAGGAAGTAACGTTTTCTATAAGTGATTGATGGAGTTAATGGACCAACTAAGTCCATGTGTACTAAGTCAAAAATTTTGTTAGTTGATCTGGTGGATTTTTTTGGCCTGGGACTAGTTTTTAATTTAGTAGATTTACATACTGAGCATTCCAAATAATTTTCACAATTTTTTATTTTGACACCTTCTGCGTGTTCAGTCATTTTTTGTACTACAGGAAAACTTGCATGTCCTAACTTCCTATGTAAGATATGAGCACACTCGTCATGAATTGGTTTACCTATTTTTGGTTTCTTCTCATTGTGTGTATCTGTGTGATCATGAGATATTTTACATTCATCATTGTCACTGTTACTAATATTTTCATCATCTGCCTCAATGCAATCTTCCATATTTGAATCAATGTTATGTAACCATCTTTCTTTTGTTATCAGATAGGGTAGGCCTCCTTTAATCATCACAGTGCCTACATTTGTTTTATTCTTCTCTAAAGTTGCTTTTCCCTTTGAGAAAACTATATTGATGTCAGAATCTCTGCTTAATTTTATGACACTTAGTATGTTATGAGGTATTTCTGGTATTAACAATACCCCCTCTATTTTTCCTAGACCAGGCAAGGTCACATTCCCTCTGCCTAGTACTTGAACTTTTTCTTGATTAGCTACCTTTATTACAAACTTATCTTCTGTAAATGAAGACAATATATTTTTGTTATTGGTGGTGTGATTAGTTGCTCCAGAATCAATAAGCCAATTATTGTTCTCATTTGGTTGCGTTTTGGTGTTATCTTGTTTATTTAGTCCATTCAGTGAACCAGATTTTCTTTCTTTTGAATTTTCTCTGCCCCCTCTACTTTCTCTGTAATTTGGTGGGCTTCTATATTTATGTCTATCTGTGGAAGACTGTCTATAATTGTATTTATTCCTATATTCTGACCTATGTCTTTCCTTTGAAATTTTGGGGCAATCTCTTCTATTGTGTTCTCTGGACCCACAATTGTGGCATTTAAAAGTTTCATTATATTTTTCTTGGAAAGCTACCTTCCTAAAAGGTTTGTGTTCTGTGTGATTGCTATAACGATTTTTTCTTGAATTGTCTTCTGCTATCAATTTGTTAGACAGACTTTCTATTGACAAATATCCTAGATTGATGGTGTCTAAGTGTGACATAAAACTATCCCATGATGAATCAAGTGAGTTGATAATAACACTTTTCATTGTTTGATCTGAAATCACTTCCCCCCTCAAATGCAGCTCAGCTCTTATTTTGTTTAAAGATATTAAATGCTCACTTATGGAAACCCCTGGTTTTACTCTGGAAGAAAAGAAGTCCTTAGACATTCTTGTGGTGGTAGCTACACTATCGCTGTGAAACAAATTAAACATGCATTGAATTATTTCTGAAACAGTTAGATTTGGTTTGATGCTATGATACATTGCAGGAGACACGCTAGATATTATTAAGAAAAATGCCTTATGGTGTAAACAATCTATTTTTAAAGTCCAAGGTCTTCTTGGGGGACTAGTGATAAAGAATAGTAAATTTTCTTTCATAAAGACAACCTGGAGCTGTTGATACCATTCTTGTAAATTAATGCCATCAACTCTAAGTTTTGGGAAATCACTGGGTAAGTTACCCACATTATTTTGTCCATTACTTACAACCTGAGGCAGTCCGTGGTCTCGCAAGTGTAGAAAATTGCAAAACGGCATGGGAATGCTCGCAACGAGTCTGCGCGGTTCTCTGGCCAGTTCAAGTCTTTCCGGACCGTCTACGTAGTTTCGCACATGCGCGTTGTTCATTTCTTCTTTGACGTCGTCATGGAAGGTTCTCTCCATTGCAGCTCGCTCGCTCCGTTCCTCTTCAGACGAGTCGGTCTCTGGCTCGGTCTTAGGAGTTCTGATGGCGGCGACTGTTCTTCTCTTTCTTTTGGGTGCGTTGGCACTTGCTTCGGTCTGCGGTGTAGGGCGGAATCGACATGGCTCTCTGGGCTCGGGCGTCGTCGTTCTCGAAGTCAGGATGGGAGCGTGCAGGTCTTGAGGTATCGGCTTGTTTGCTTGCTTCTTCGTTGGCGCTTTGGAAATTTTTAATTTTGGCCCGAATGCAGCAAAAAGCGTCTTCATTGCTGACTTTACTTGGGATTTCGTTAAGTCGTTTTCATTTTCTGATTCTGGCTCTTCCGAAGAGTTTGAATCCTCCTTTTCACTTTCGTTGTCTGATAACGTTTTTCGCGCCAGAAATTTTGAACTGAGCATTTTGATTGGCTCTGCTTCGCTCACTTTGGAGGCTTGTTGAAACCAAGATGGCTGCCATTCAAAATTTCGCGCGGGATCACATCTTTTCTTTTTCATAACGACTTTCTCTGTAGTCATATCACTCACAGTTTTTTGGTCTTTGGGTTTCTCTTTAGCGATGTTTTTCTCTCTCGCTGCTCCGCTGTTCTTCAGCATTTCTTGGAGGTTCGCGATGAGGCTTTCATCATTCTTCTGGCTTTTTAAAATCTTCAGTATCTCTGACCTGAGTTCGTTATTTTCTATTTCGATTTCCTCCTGGCCATCATTTTCATTTATTAGTTCTTCTTCTTCAGTAGTGTATTCTTCGGATTCTCTCGAAATCGCGTTTGTGGATTCGTTGATTATTTCTTGTTCAGTTTCTATTTCTTTGCTGTAGGCCCTGGTGTTGGGCCTATCTTTCTTAGACATTTTTAGTTATTTATTGAGTCAATTAACCATCCTCTGCTACCAGTTTGTTGCAATATTTTTAGGATCAGACTCAATAATAATAATGAGAGTTAGAGGTTCAAATATATTTCTCTTTAATTATAGTAGGCATTCTATATTCACTGAATATTCACAGATAGAAGCGAGGAAAATGGCGAAGGTGGCTCCTTATATATACAAAGGGTGGAGCCAAGAGTGGGAGTGGTGAATTATGAATACATTAAGAAACAAAGAATAAGTTAACCCCTGATATCCCATATATACATTATTTACACATTAGGGAATAAGGCATTTACATCTGACAATTTCATTGTTCTCAAATCACAGAATGAGTGGGCTGTTTTATTGGTAATTTATTCCCATAGATGGCCATAGGAAAGCAGTCCACAAATGGTACAATTATGCAGTGATATCTGATGCAAGCTACTGGTTCCATTATCCCTTTCCCCTCCCATATAAACTTTCCTATGGACATAACAGAATGTTATGCTCCAGTCCTAAAAGCCATTGTTCCAGCTTTCCTCCCTGCTGAGAAGGAACTTCTGCTCTCAGGATGGATTGCTTCCATCATTATGTGTGGGAGAAGCTAATACTTATAAGCTGCCATGTCTTATCCAAAAGCCATATAAATCTAGTTTGCTAAATTATCCAAAATCTGAGATTTAACCCAAAGATGCAAAAGCTTCTTCTGGGGAATAACTATAAACTTTCATTCATCTGAATTTGTGCCAGCTAGTTAAGTACTAGATCACCAAGTTTCCAAGGGAAAATTTAATTGATCCCCTACAGAAAAAGGGATCAAAGGCCCAAGATAACCTAAAAACCTAATTGGGAAGTGAGTTCAGCTAAAATTTCTCCCAGATTTGTATATTTAGATCAATATGGGTTTCTCACTAGGGTTGTGACTTCAAGATTAGGAATGTATATAGCCGAAGTTCTGACACGTTGACTATTCGTTTTATGTATTCACTTTCCATAAAGGGCAAGGGTGTTAATTCTATAAGGGAAGGAAATGCATGGATATCATGAACTTAAAACACACCAGGTACTATAAATTTACCAAAGGGTAGTACCTTCATATTATCACCATCATTCTTCTATTTCTAGCTGCCCTATTTAAACTTCCAAGTCAATGAAACATATGTGAGAAGGCACTGGGGTGATGCTAAAAAAGATATATGTAAAAGGCATTGTGCCTGAGCTTTTCAGCAGCCAACAAGACAGTTATTTAAACCAGTGAGACAATAGCAGTTCTAATGGTCTATGCATGGAATTTCCAAAGTTATGCAAAAGGCTAGACTCTGATTGCTATTAATAAAAGGATATAATAATATAGATCAGGTTAGAGTCTTTATCTAGTCTGTTCAATTCTCAATAAATCCACACTGGCCATTTAAGCTATTTCTCTCATGGGATGATCCTGGTTTGGTTTTTAAAAAAATCTTAGTCTAAGTTTTGGCTTTAGAAACTTAGTCAAAGTCTAATTGAATCTTAAAAAATCTGGCTTGGTCTGAGATATGTTGGCAACAGCTTGTAAGGTATTGCAAAGACTGCAGGTTACCATGATCTCCCATAATTCTTTTGGAAAACTTTTTCTTCCCAGACAGTGATTGCTAGTCTCTTTCCTTCTTGTGTTTGTGTTTCTCCCTTTTATCAGCATTGCAGAAATATTGTAGTGGTTAAGGTCCCTGGTAAATTTAAAGAACGTTGCCAGTTCAAAATTGGGCAGAAAACTTTTTTTTTTTTAATGTCAGCTCTGCCTGATTCGGATAGGCATCTCACAGGCATTCTGCCATCAAAAACTGGAAGGAAGGGGAGGATGAAGGGGCAATAAAGCTGTATGTCTGTGAATGTGTGTGTGTGTGAAAGGAAATCAGGAGAGGGGAATGACAGGTGATAAGGACCAGAGCAGCTGGAACTTGTTTGTACCACCATCCCATGGCCAGGCACACTGAGAAATATGCAGATTATCCCCAAACATTTCAATGTTCTCAAAACATCTTGGCAAACTCTGGTTGGTTGGAAATGCACTGGTCACAGAGGAAGGGATGGGCTGTTGATGAACCTTTTTTGTATCTTGCAAGTATCTTTTCTGCAACCAATACCTTTAGTAAAAGAACCCTTTAGTAAAAGAACCCTTTTACCCAGGGTTGAAATCTACTTACCTTCTCTACCAGTTTGGAAGTGCATGCTCTCTCTCTCTCTCTCTCTCTCTCTCTCTCTCTCTCTCTCTCTCTCTCTCTCTCTCTCTCTCTCTCTCTCTCTCTCTCTCTCTGTGTGTGTGTGTGTGTGTGTGTGTGTGTGTGTGTGTCTCATGTGCACGCTTGGACTCTCTGAGCATGCGCAGAAGGTCAAAAATAGGTTACTTCCTGGTTAAAACCAAGAAGTAATGATCTCTGGGCAGGTGGGTGGAGCCTCGCACTGCCGCTGCTACCGGTTCTCCGAACCACGCACCACCACTACTACTGGTTCGACTGAACCGGTAGCATTTAACCCCTGCTTTAGCCATATGGAATTGATGGTCTTTCTTTTCTAAGGGATAGGATGGGGCAGGTCTGACACTGATTCATCTTTAGCTTTTTTAAAAATAAAAATAGTACGGGTTTATTAATAATTAATTAATTTCCAATCACCTGAAATAAAAATTGTAAACTTTACATTTATTATTAAAAAAATTAAAAAAAGCTCAGGGATCACTAGCATAACAGCAGCAGCAGCAACAACAAAACATTCCTGCTAGGCTTTGGACAAGCATACTATACAAAAATTATAATCATTATGGTTTTTCTGCAATATTGATACTGGAAACTGTAAAACCTATTAAAATATAACATAAGCTTGTCTAATTGATGATCAAGGGTAACCTGCCACAAACTGAAATGTTCTCACTCAAATGGACAGGAGGTGACATAACATAGAAATATATGCTTCCTTAATATAGAAGAGAAAAAGAAAGGAAGATTAATTTAGGACAATGTTATCTGCTCCAGGAACAGCTGACTTCCATTCTGGGGATGGGCAACTTGTCAATATGGATAAATGTTAACATTTCCGATTATCAAGCACTGAACATTTCACATCAACTGCCATGCGATTCATTAAGACCAGATATGTTTAATTGATCCAAAGATCTTCCCGAATCTATTCCCAAATTCCTCACCTTGACCATTATACCTGCCTGAAGTTATTCCTGGCAGGCTTGCATAGGACATAATAGAAGCTGCTTTATTTTGTTGACAAATATTGTTCTTCAGTTTAGTAAAGGCAAAGCATGTCACTTCTGTAAAACCTCAGGACTGAGTGGTCCACTTGATTGACAACTCTGGTTCAATTACATTGCTGATGCACATGCACAGAAGACAGTTTTAGCGAATGAAGATTCTGATGGAAGCATTACATCTCAGCAGTTAGATGTGCGGCAGGGCAGTATTTCTTCATAGGTTCTTCAAAGAGATGCTTTGCTTTACCAGGCAAAGCAACAATGTGGAAGTCTGCATAGCAGTTAAGACCTAGTGCTATTTCCAAGTCATATTGGGGTGAAGCCATATTGACTGCTAATTATTTAATTAATAGGCTGTGGAGTTCCTCCATTAATGATACTCCATATGCAGTGCTATATGGGAGAAAACCATCTTTGGCACATTTAAGAGTTTTTGGAAGTAATGCATGAGTTCATATTCCAAAAGCAATTAGAAGAAAGGGACAACCAAAGGCTAGAAAGCTTAGGTTTATGGGCTATGAGCCAGGTTCAAAAAGCTATTGTTTTAGCGATGGGAGCAAAAGAATAGTGATTTCCAGGTTGGCTAGTTTTGCAAAGCAAAATTGGAACAGAATTGATGTAAATTTTTGGAACGATTCACTAAGTGATGGTGACCCACTTAGTGACGGTAACTCACTTAGTGATGGTAACTCACTTAATGATCTGAAGAAACTGAAGAATCTGAAAAAGATATGAAGCAAAAGAGGTTTGAAACACAGGAGCAATCAATGCCACGCAGGTAAGAATGATACAACAAGGCGATTCCACCTGACAGGTATTCTGTCAGTAAATTAAAAGCGTGTAATGTATGGTATGAGCCAAGAAACTGTAAGGAAGTATTGGCATTACCTAAAATTTAACAAATAAAGTGGAAAGAAGCCATGGACAAGGAAGTGAAATCATGGATGAACATAAAGTGTTCAAATCTAGGACTTTGCCACAGGGTAGCAAAGCTGTAGGATGCAAATAGGTATACAAGAAGAAAGTACTAGCCAACAATGAGGTACAATATAAAGCCAGGTTAGTGGCACAAGGTTTTTCACAGATGAAAAATGTGCACTATGATGAGGTATTTGCACCTATAGTAAAGAGTGAAAGCATACGGCTGGCACTAGCATTGGCAGCGGCACATGGCCATAAAATTTGGCATTCTGACATAACCACTGCATTGCTCAATGCAGAATTAGAGGAAGAAATTTACATGGTTTAAGCACTAGAGCAGTGGCTCTCAACCTTCCTAATGCTGCGACCCTTTAATACAGTTCCTCATGTTGTGGTGACCCCCAACAATAAAATTATTCCTAAAACCATTGAAAATATGTGTTTTCAGATGGTCTTAGGTGACCCCTGTGAAAGGGTCATTAGA
Source organism: Pantherophis guttatus (assembly GCF_059756535.1). Classification (NCBI taxonomy): domain Eukaryota; kingdom Metazoa; phylum Chordata; class Lepidosauria; order Squamata; family Colubridae; genus Pantherophis; species Pantherophis guttatus. The sequence continues at coordinate 177,136,003 of NC_142064.1, forward strand.
CCCCCAAAGGGGTCCCGACCCACAGGTTGAGAATCACTGCACTAGAGTATGAAAGTAAAAGGCCTAACATGGTGTATAAATTGAACAAAGCCATGTATGGGCTGAAGCAGTCAGCTAGGAATTGGAATATATGTTTAGATACTACATTAAAGGGTCTTGGGTTCAAGAGTTGCAAGGCTGATGGTTGCATATACACTGGAAAGTTACAAGGTGGGGATTGTCAACTATTAGCATTTGTGGATGATCTTTGTTTCATACATCAAGGATGTATCACAGTAAAAGGGTTCTCAGGTATTTGAAGGGAACTGTGAATTTGAGTCTTCAAATACAGGTATCTGAAGATTATTAAGTTATTCAATTTTATGTCTATTCCAGTCATGAAGGGAGGAGTGTCAGAATATTCATGACTGGGAAGACATGGTAACAAGGTCAGCCAATGAATAGGCATAGCAACTAAGTCAGCCAATTGGGAGCTGAGACAGACTGGAGCCATGGCATGTCTTAGTCTGCAGCTTCTGATTCTGTGCAGAGAACAGAAACTGAAACCAGTGTGTGTGAACTTGTCAGCTCTGCTGAAAATGAAACTAGCTGTTCTCTCCTGCCTTGTGTTGTAACTGCAACTATGTTGAAGAAGAATCAATTATTGGTATTGTAAATACTTCATCTGTTGTTATGTGTATAAAGAAGTTAATGAATCCTGCTGAATCAGTTTATCTGTGTGTGCTTCTGGATTTGATTTTTGCAAGAAACTGATACAAGTGGTGAAAGAATTTTTTTCTACCCGTAGATATGTGCTGTCAGAAAATCAGATATACAAAAGCTAAACCTTAATTCACCTGTTTTTCCTCTTAAAACTGGATTTTTGTTCCCCCTCCCTATTCTCTTGGGATTATTCTGTTTTTTCAGCACATGAAATTATTACTGTTTTGTGACTTGTTTCCTTTTTGTTTTAAATGACCATTACATTTTTTTAAACTTGAAAAGCTAAAAATGCCTAATATTTTAAATAGTAAATTAAAAAAATAATAAATAACAAAAAGAAAGAGAAAGCAAAGCTAAAAGTGCCATTAAAAAGTAAAGAAATGCAAACGAATTATTTCAGGTTTTTTTTTCCTCCAACAGATAGAAGTATAAATTTAAATTGACCTCTTACTTTCAGGTTACAACATAATTTTCTTTTTTTTTTCCTATTATGTACTATTTTTCAATCATCAAACCCCTATAACATAATTTCATTTTTTTGTTTCACATAAAAAGAACAAAATAAGTTTTCAATCAGCAATAAAAAAATAACCAGTGTCTTTTCTTTAATCAAAGCAGTAAAATTCACCATCTCAGTCACTTCCATAAATGTCATTCTTCCATTGTAGTTAATGTCAAATCTTTCCATCACTATGCATATCAAAGTGTCATTGCTGTTATCATATATAAGAACAAAGTTCCATGATCTTTTTCTTGTCCGACAGTCACAAAAGAAACATTTCTGGTTTCAGTTATATATTAATCTTTAAAATACTGCCTTCTGATGTCAAATCCTCTTTTGATTTTATTTTGAAATCTCCATAGGGAAAAAAATAATAATATATCACAATAGGTTAGCCATTATGTTTAGTTATAATTTCTATTATATAATATGCTTATTGTGGTGACAGATATTTTCAAACACAACCTGGATTTATATCTTGTCCATATTCTCCATATGGCATGTGTTAGAAAATGATTTTGAAAATCTATGTTAACTTTAAATATTCAATATCATAACTTGGTCCTTAAATACTATTCTTTTTTTATATATATAAAAGTTTTTTGTTTTGTTTTTTAAAAAACAAACATTACATCATTTATCATTCAGTGTGTCATCTGGGTACAAATTTTATGTCATCATAATGTTTATATTTCTTTACTTTTAGATTTCAATTTAATATATCTCCTATTAAAACATTTTTCTTCCAGATTTATTTAATTTTGCACCGTTTTTTGTCTATATTCATTTTCTACCCAATAATAAAATTGCCCCCATATGTTGTAATATTCCAATTCTTCCTCTCCTTTAATTGCTAATGTTAATCTATTCATTTCTGCACATTCTAATATTTTTCTTAATTACCTCTCCCTCTGTGGGGATTTTTTCCATTTTCCAATTTTGTGCAAATACAATTCTTGCTGCAGTTATTACATGAATATTCAAATATACATTTTGTTTACTAATTTTCTCAGGTAAAATACCCAACAGAAACCACTCGAGTTTTAAATCAATACGTTGCTGAGTCATTTTCTCTAACCAAATCCGAATTTTTGTCCAATAATTTCTTACTTCTGCACATGTCCACCACATATGGTAATATGATTCCGGTGTCTGGTGACATTTAGTTGATTTATCTTTAAACATTTTTGTTTAAACATTTTTGCCAATCCTTCCGGTGACATATGCCATTTATAAAACATTTTATACAAATTATCTTTGTATGCTGTTGCCATTGTTAACTTTCCTATAGTTGCTCTCCCATAGTTGCTGCCATTTATCTAACTCTATTGTGTATCCAAAGTTTTTTGCCCATGCTATCATTGTTTCTTTTACTTGTTCTTCTTCTAATTTAATAGAAAGTAAGTAACTATACAATTTTTAATCCTCATCTGTTCCTGATAGTATCTCATCCAATTCTGTCATCTCCAAATAAAAACTATAACTTTGCATCTTTTTCATATCTCGATTGTAATTGCAATTGTGTGTACCAGTCTATATCAACCCCTTGTTCTTCTAATTCTTGTTTCATTTTTAATTCCCCCTTTTCTGATAAAATATCTTTAATATTTCCCATGTTAATAATATTTGGATGTACTAATGCTTCCATTGTTGAAAGCCATATTGGTATTTTCAAATAATATTTTTCTCTAACTTTCTCCCATATTGATAATAAAGCATTTCTTACATAATGTCTTTGAAAATAACTATGTATCTTTTTCTTCCCATACCATAAAAAAGCATGCCAACCCATTTGCAGATCATGACCCTCCAATGTTAATAACCTTGTGTTTCTTAATTCAATCCATTCTTTCATCCATTCTTAAAAGTATTCTTGAGGGCATGACCAGTTATTGCTATTTGTTACGTACAGTTCCTTGTTAATATACATAATTTAGAAGTTGCTCCAATAGTATATATACATTCCTATTGTGTAGAATAGGAACAAATCTGAAGAGTATACATTTAGCAATAGCTTAAAAATACTAGTTAAGACAATGAGGAACAAAATGAAATGTGACAAGAAGTGGTGTAAAGAAATAGCCTGCATGAATGCATTTATTTCTCTTGTCACTTTAACATACAAATCAAATTGAAGGATAGTAGTGCAATGAAATATTCATTATTGATTCACAAGGAGTTGGGTGTTCTACCCTCTGTGAATAATATAAAGCCCCATTTCTCACCATCAAATATGTCTTCCTTTACTAAAATTACTTTTGAATCTGTTATGCTATGAATTGAGACACAGTTATACAATATTGACTCAAAAACTTCTATATATTTGGAATCCGGAACTAAATTTGATTTCAGCATGCACATTTGAGCACTGAAATGACTGAGATTTATTTCTAATACAAGCCTAGACTCCCTCAGAAAAGGAAGGTCAAGTTCACAGGCGCCTAGCTATAGAGACTTCCCTCTCTAATAACTATGTTTTGTGCTGCTTTATGTCCAGGAAACTTCATCCTCAGATCTGGTCCTTGAAGAAAATATACTGTATGTAGTTCAGGGTTGAACTGTGGAGTCCTTTGTGCTCTCTGAGCTTGGTTGTTTGCTTGTCGATGTTAATTACCTGAATGAAGTGTACTGTTATCTAGTTGGGTAATGAAATGTTTAAAAGTAAACAACCAAGCTCAGAGAGCACCAAAGACTCACAGATCAGACCTTGTATGGAGGAAAAATCTGCACGCAGAGAAACAAACACTTGTATTTGTTTTCCTATAACTTAACCGCTGAACACAATAGATCATTGACAGGTAAGTAAAAACAGTGCTTCAAAAATATATCCCATAAGGAAAGAGGAGAAAATACCATCAACAGAATAGAAGATGCTTAACTTATCAAATGGCTAAATATAATTCTAACAGAAGGATATATTCCTGAATATATACATGATATACACTCCTATCTGGATTCCTACTTTGTTCTCCTGAAAGCGTTACTATACTTAATTTACTGATATACATTATTTGTATTATCTCAGTCCTGAAATATAGCCTAGGAACTGGCATGTATCATCATCTCACTTATTCTACTGAAAAAAGTATAAAAGAAACAGCTATTGAATGGAAAGAGGACAATAGTATGTGTCAGATATTCCCGAGATTAAATTCTGACCCTAAATGGGAAAAACTGGCATCATATTTTTCTTCATGTTGCCTCCACAGTAGCCTTTGTAGCTGGATCTTCTTGACACCCAAAAGTAAGGTGACCAGATTTTAACATTGGTAAAGAGGGACATTGTGGGCGTGGCTTATTTTGTGGGCGTGGCTAGCTGGTCATGTGACTGGGTGGGCGTGGCTAGCTGGTCATGTGACCGGGTGGCCATGGCTATGTGTATAGGGACTACTCAGAGGGCTGGAAAGTCATTTCTGACAGGTCCTCACACTTTTGACTGGTCCTCACACTTATGACCATCCTCACATTTATGCCCGTGCAGCATTCTTAACAACCATGTCACTCATTTCACAACTGCTTCTCTTCACCATGGTGACAAGATAGGGCAAAAACGTAAAATGTGAGGACAGTCGTAAGTTCGAGGACTGGTCAAAAGTGCGAGGACCAGTCAAAAATAACTTTTTCAGCCCTCTGAGTAGTCCATATGCACAAAAGGACTAACCAGAGGGCTGAAAAAAGTCATTTCTGACAGGTCCTCACACTTTTGACTGGTCCTCACACTTATGACCATCCTCACATTTATGCCCGTGCAGCATTCTTAACAACCATGTCACTCATTTCACAACTGCTTCGCTTCACCATGATGACAAGATAGGGCAAAAATGTAAAATGTGAGGACAGTCGTAAGTTCGAGGACTGGTCAAAAGTGCGAGGACCAGTCAAAAATAACTTTTTCAGCCCTCTGAGTAGTCCATATGCATAAAAGGATACAGTAATTGAGAGGGATGAAGGAAGGGAAGGGAAATTAGAGTAGGAGTGACGGTTAAGAGAGGGAGGAAGAGAGGAGGAGAAGGAGAAAGGAAGAGGAAGTAGGGAGGAGAAGAAGAGGGGGGGAAGAGAAAGTAAGAAGGAAAGAAAAGAGAGGTGGTAGGTTTGAGGAGAAAGATTGATGTACAATAAAAAAGATGAAAGGGAAGAAAGCCAACCCCAAACAAATATAAAGATATTAAGATAAAGAATGAATTGTTAAACTTTAAAGAATAAAAGAGAACAAATATGAATAAATAGCAATAATTAGAAACACACATACATACAATGTATTTTCTTTGAACAGAATATTTGGCTGGTTCACAAATTTAAACAGTGTTTAGTCATTTCAATTAAATTTACAATTTCTATATTTCCTTTTTGCCATATTTATTCCTCATCTATTTTTTTTTAAAAAAAATATTACCCTTCATCCTCATCTCTAATCTTAATCAAATTCAATTTTTCCCTTCTATTCTATATTATACCCCTTCCCATTGTCATCTATTTTTATATCCATCCTCACATTGGTTAATTATGTAATTATGTAATACAGTTGTTTAATACAAATTCAACATTTTAATATAAATCAATTAGTTATATAACTATCTTTTTTGTATATTAATCAATATGAACATGAATATTCCAATTATTTCCATGCAATCCAATTTCTTACAAATCAATTAATTATACTTACCAATAATAATAAACCAAATAATTTCCCCCATATATTCCTCCAAACCACAACTTAACCATTTCTGCTTTCAACACAGTATACAATTAATAATATCTCAATTATTACAATTCCCTAGTTAAAAAGAGCTTTTTTTTCTTTTGTGTTTTAAAATCTTGAACTCTCCTCTTTTGCCCTAAATAATTTTCCATTGTTTGCACTTACCTTTTTTGGTGAGGAAAAGGAAAATAAATCTGCTGCCTAATTTTCCAACGTTGCAAGCAAACCGCAAAGCCAACAGCCTGTTTTACTTTCAATTTCGTTTTGAGCTTGGTTTGCAGAAAGAGGGAAAAAAAACTGAGCAATTTAGCAAGAGCAGAGCCCTGTGCAAATCAGCTGAGAAGGGGAAGCCGAGCTAATTAACGTAGGGCGGCCCTTTGAAGCCCCGCGGCAAGAGTTTAAACAGGTTTTTTCCCTCTAGCCATCAGCGGGGATTCAGGAGGCAGCTGGGAACCAGGAGGCAGAATGAAAAATCGGGACTTTTTTAAAACGCCGCGGGACGCGGGACACATTGCTCAAAAGCGGGACTGTCCCGCCAAAAGCGGGAGGTCTGGTCACCTTACCCAAAAGTCCAAAAGGAAGCTATTTCAGAGAAAACAGTTTTCTTCCCCATGAGATGCTGCTTTGTTTTCAGGACTATGTCAGTCTTGTCTGAATGTCCCAAATAAGAATATACTCTTAGTTATTTTCCTTCCTTCCTTCCTTCCTTCCTTCCTTCCTTCCTTCCTTCCTTCCTTCCTTCCTTCCTTCCTTCCTTCCTTCCTTCCTTCCTTCCTTATTTTCTTTGTGTTGGTTGTATGTAGGGACAGCTGTGTCTTTGCTTTTTCCTTTACTTTCAAATTATGAGAGCAGATTTTCTTCTAATACTATAAGCATTTGTGGTGTGTGTGGGGGGGAGTGTCAAAATATGGGCATGAAAAGCATCTTCTCACCTCCTGCTTGCCCTTATATTTTGCCTTCTATAGTCACATTGGAGCAGCAGTGAAGGAATATGGGGATAGATTGATGAAACTAACACTCTAGGAGAGAATGGAGTTACTGGAAAGTTTGGTAACAACTTTCTGGAATTGGCAACCAGAGAGTGGGCCTGAAGGGAAAAGGATGAAGGTCATATCAAAGTGTATCAGTGCTCCTTTGGTACAAGAGCTTATAAAATGTCTAAAAAACATGAATGGCAATACTATTCCCAGTCTGAAGATTTAAGAGTTGTTGGGAGTTGGACAGCATACAAATTTGATGGTGGTGATGTTATCCATTCAGTTGTGTCCAACTCTTGGTGATTCTATGTGCCAAGACACTCTATGTTTTTCAGTCTTGTATTACTTCTTTCAGTTGTTCTATGCTCAGGCTGGTGTCAGCTTTGAAGGTGTCCAGCCACCATGTTCTTTGATGGCCTGGTTTCATTTTACCGCTAAGTCTTCCAAACATCATTGCTTTCTCCAGTGAATTTCCCTGCATGACATGATCAAAGTAAGAAAAACACAATTTCATGATTATGATACAAATTTAATAAGAAACAAAAAAAAAATCTTTACAGTTTAATTAATATAATAATGGCTGGTCAGAAGTGGAAGCAACATTTGACAGGATTGATGATTGATTGGATTAAGCATGCTGTATGAACAGGACCAGCATGTGTCAACTTTTCAATGCTGTGATTAGAAGTTGTTGTTTTTTTAAAAAGCTATAGTTGATGCCTATATTGCTAAAATGGCCATTCCAACTGAGGACCTCACCAAAATAATGAAGCTTGCAGTACAATGCAATGAAACAAGCTTTTCCTTAACAAACATGACACAAGTTTGAAAGGGACCAAATTTGCATTATAATGTTTTAATGCAAATGTTGTCGTTTCTGCCCAGTGATGCTAATCCTATAATGAAAGTATTTACAAAAAAAAAAAATGTATTTTTTTGTAAAATTACTGCTTTCCTTCCATAAGAATTTTGCAAATATTTGATTATAGACTAAGATATAGTCCAATATTTTTCATTGTGTGGCAGATTTTACCACCATTGGCAGACAAAATCTGATCAGTAAATACCCAAGTAAGATTCATTTTTACACTTCACATTTTTCCCACAAATGCTTGATGATTTAAAGAAAACAAAAACTTCATTGAAATGTAGGTAAAAAAAAATATCCAAATCAGCTTGTAATTGAATCTGTTCTAGACTTTTATAAGTACATACTATTACCTTGGTATCCATCACTTTAAACATAATATCTGCTGAGTGTCTCTAACACCTCTAACTGTTTATAACCCTACCCCACTTTTTATTTTCCTGATCATCCCATTTCCCTCCAACTTTTATATCTTCAAATAGCCTGAAAGCGAAGCAGGGATCAAAGGATAAAAAGGCACATGTGCTTATGAACAAAACCATTTTCTATCCGAAAATTCAATCAAGGCTCTTTTAATCAGGACATAAATCTTTCAGACACACATCACAAAACTTATAGCAAACCTGATTGCTGATGGTATTTTTTTCGGCTTTTCTGCAATTACAGCCTCTTAGAGAGACACTAGAGAGGGAAAGGGGAGTTATCTCAGGACAGGAGAAAGCTCCTGTAAAAGCAGATTTAAGGATGATGAACTACACTTTTCATTTATTTAAGTCTGGGGTTTCAGTCCTTTGGGAAGGGAATGAAATGAAATGGGTCTCAGGCAATCAATACAATAAAATTATTTTAACAGATATATTGTAAATGCTAGATCAGCCCTTACAAATTCCTACTTCCCCCCTGGGGGAGGGGGAAGCCTAGGGATTTGCTGCTGTTTCGTGGCAAATAAAGCATACCCAGCAGTCAATATGGGTTGTTCTTGTTTCTGGTTTTAACAAAGGAGATCCCCATTTCGGCTTAGGTGAGAGATGTTTTATATGTAATTATCTAATTTTAAGCTTACCTTTCCCATTTTGTACCTTAGGATGAGGTTGAGAAACGTTTTCCAGGTTTTTCCATTTATCCGAAGCTTTTTCACAACTTTGGAGCCTACTCATTGTACCAGACTGGACAGTCACTCGTCTGAAATGGTATAGGATCTCCCGCTGGGGCTCCCGCTGGAGCAGGGGCTGGACTAGAAGACCTCCAATGTCCCTTCCAGTTCGATTCTAATTCTGATTCTGAAATGACTGTTCACTTTCTTTTGTTTGCCTAGATGTTTGGATGTTTATAGTCTTCAAAATGGCCTAGAAACAGGACACTGTGAGTTCCAATCTCATGTAAGGCATGAAAAACTGCTGGGTGACTTTGGGCCCAGGTTTCTCTCAGTTCAACTCACCTTTCAGGGTTCTTGTAGAGAAAATAGGAAGAGGAAGGTGTAATAGTTGTTTACAAAAATAAAAGAGGCAGATAAAAGTCTAAACAAAAGATAGGAATTTTCTTCTTGTGCGTTGAAATAGCTTTATTTCTATTTACATATTTTTATTAAATATTTAATACATAAATACATTTAATAATACCTTTTAGGATGGCATATTTTAAAATAAACTATCATTCTTAGTTGATAGCAAAGAAATGATATGAGCATGCATCCATCTACAGAATAACTAAATATATTTGCATTTATTAACACCTCATGATGTGTTCAAGAGAGGTATATTATTTTCTCATTGTTCCTAAGACATACATACATACATACATACATACATACATACATACATATATACATACATACACACACACACACACACACACACACACACATATACATGTATGTGAAACATTGTACCTTTATAGGGAGGATACTTGAAAAGAGGGTGTGGCTCACTGATGACGCCTTACAGGGCAGAAATAGCTATTTGAGTATCCCAAATTGCAGCACAGAGTTGTTGCTCTTCAGCAAGATACAAAAAGCCCAGAAACTTGTGAATGAGATTTCACAGAACTAGGGCTGAAGAACATCTTAGCTTACGTAGGTAAAACCTGGCTAGAAAGAATATGCACATAAAAGCCTACGAAAAGGAAAAAAGAAACATTGTACCTTTACAGGGAGGATACTTGAGAAGAGGGTGTGGCTCACTGATGACGCCTTACAAGGCAGAAATAGCTATTTGAGTCTCCCAAATTACAGCACAGAGTTGTTGCTTTGCAGCAAGATACAAAAAGCTCAGAAACTTGTGAGTGAGATTTCACAGAACTAGGGCTGAAGAACATTTTAGCTTACATAGGTAAAAACTGGCTAGAAAGAATATGCACATATATATATATATATATATATATATATATATATATATATATATATATATATATATATATACACACACACACACACACACACACACACACACACACACACACACACATACATACATACACACACACACACATATAATGGTGTTGGAGATATATACGTTTTGAAAACTTTCCATTACTAAGTGGAAACTTTTATTATATGTCATCCTTTTTCAGATGCACTATGCTGCTTCAAAAGCAAAAATATATGAGTTTTCATACATAAAAATATTTATATTGATATTTTGGGAGTTATGCTTCCTCTGATCCTATGTATTTGAAATTGACACATGCTCGTGTATTAAAACAGTCACAGAACTCAAAGCAGAATTTGGACTTCTGTAGTGTGCATCCAACAGGTTTGTATAATGCACTTCCAGAAAGTAGGAATAGTTATTTTATGGAGTGAATAACAGTGAGTGGGTTACTGTTCAGTCATTCATATCCAAACTTAATGACTTTTAATGACACTTATGGTGTTTAAATGGCTTGACTTGTATAGCAACCTCAACACTACAAATAGCTGGATCCATCACTTAAGCTTCATTCAGTTTCTCATTTACCCAATCAAAATCCTATGTTGACCCCATCTTGACAACTTATGCTTTACTTTGTGCTTTGTCAAGAATAATCAAAGTAAGGATCTTGGAGGGAGGTGGATGAGGTGCCATGGCATCTCTGCAAGATTAATGAAAGCAGGGAGCTAGAAAAGTGTTAGAGAAGGTGGAGAAGCAGGGCAGTGGATGGGTGCATTACTCATGTAACTGCTGCATGTGTGCCTTGGAATAGCTGGGCATGGGGAGCATACATAAATGACATGTCATTTAAGAAACACTCCATTCCAAATGCCTTGGATGGAACTCAGGTGATTTCTTTGTGTTCAAAAAACCTGAAAATAACAATGGTAGTTAAAAGTAATAAGAGAATAAGAAAAGTGAAAAAAATGATGCAAATGTGGGAAAGGCAAAGTAGTCAAAAGTGTAGCAAAACCTAAAAGGAAAGAAAAAAAGTGAAATCATTAGTGAAATTGATTTCTAGTTACTATATTATACCTCTTTGTAGAGACAGAAAGAGGGAGGGAGATGGCAGGGGAATGGGGTTATCTTAAATTTAGGGACATTTTAGTTTCTGTTAAATGAAGTTGGTGGAAATGATTAAAAAACTGAATACATTATGTGCAGGGATGAAATCGAGCAGGTTCTGACAGGTTTTGGAGAACCGGTAGCAGAAATTTTGAGCAGTTTGGAGAACCGGTAGCAGAAATTTTGAGTAGTTCAGAGAACAGGAAAATACCACCTCTGGCTGGCCCCAGAGTGGGGTGGGAATGGGGATTTTTCAGTATCCTTCCCCCAGGAGTGGGGTAGGAATGGAGATTTTGCAGTATCCTTTCCCTGGAGTTGGGTGGGAATGGAGATTTTGCAGTATCTTTCCCCTGCCACACCCACCAAGCCATGCCCACAGAACCGGTAGTAAAAAAAATTTGGATTTCACTACTGATTATGTGCAGTTAAACAACCCCAAATTATATATTTTATTAGGAGGAGATGCCCTGTGTGATATGGGATAGAAGTTTTTCAACTCAATGTTTCTGGATATTAGATGTTGTCAGATATAGTACCTCCAAATCAATAACTGAAATATATAGATATTAATAAGAAATATGGGAGGGGCCATGAAACACCCCAAAGCATATTGCCAAGAAATGCTTTAAGAACTGTTACAGGATTATGTCTGATTTTGTATGGGATCAAAAAGCCAATTCAAGTATTTGTGAGGGCGGAACATTTTTGTAGATGCACTCTTCATTTCCTTTCTCATTTATTTACACATTGCTTACTATTAAGAGGGTGGGTTCTACTTACCTTTACTACTGGTTTGCAACAGGGCCGTGCACGCACGCTCACTTCACTTGTGCGCATGCGTGCTCTTCTGTGCAAGCAGATATCATTTTGATGACATCGGGGTCAGTGGGTGGAGCCTCCCACCAGTTTTACTACTGGTTCTATAGAACCTGTGCAAAACGGGGGGGGGCAACCCCACCACTGCACCACTCTATCTTAAACTACAATGTCCTTCTAACCCTATTTTCATAACCTTTGAAGATTCGTTGCATAGCAATAAATTTATTATTTGGTAATGCAATGGTATTCATTGTCATCTACTTATTGGTTGAAACATATAAATAAATACATATTTCGCTTAGATTGCATATCATTCCACTGAGTTCTACTCCAAAAACAAACAGACAAAAAAAGTTTGGTCTTGGACTACTTATCCATCAGAGAATGGCAATAAAGATTCTTGGCTAATTGATTGAGCTAGATCTGTTGTTGAAGCTGCTTCATGATGTCACTTGATGTTTTCTACTAATATCATAGAGTGACCACATGCTTTTACAGTTAGATAGTCATTTGCCCTGGTGGTGGGTGGCTACTGGTTCACCCCAGTTCGGGCGAACTGGTAGCAGCAGCAGCGGGAGCTCCACCCACCCACCCAGATGTCATCAAATACGCTCTAAATGAGCAAACCGGTAGCAAAGGTAAGTGAAATCCACCACTGATTTACCCATCTACTGTAGATAGTTTAACTGGAGTAATTCCCTTCAATCTAATTACTGGAGGAAGTGCATAATGTAGATTGTACTTATTCACAGGAGCAGCAATATAAAATTGTTCAGCTTGTGTTGCTTTTGCTTTCTGTAAGAATGTTACTGTTGTTCCTTGTACTCCTGACCTCCAAAGAGTGCCATTTTATGATTCTTTCTAGAACAGAATGGAATTGAAAGCCAAAAGTCAGAATTTTATTAAATGCTGGTAAAAAAATAATAAAAGACAAAGCTATAGCCGCACATAGAACAATGAGTTAGAAAATCTGAGCTTCTTTATAACATTTTAGTAGCATCATCATCAATCAAGGAATGTGTTTTAGTCATAACTAGATTAAATTGGATGTAACCATTTTGCACTGAAAAATAGGCAGATTTAATATTGATTTAACATAGTTTAGATTTATATATCTATCTAATCTATGTAATCTATGTAATCTATCTATCTATCTATCTATCATCTCTATTTATCTCTAATAAATGCACACTATTACACAATGCATATATAAATGTACACAGAAATCAGTTTGCCTATTATCTGTATTAAATTAAAAGCAGTTGTAAAACCAATATGCATGATCCATAGTACCTGGTTATGATCTTACTGTCAAGTTTCGTGGTCGTCTCAAATAAATTGCATTTCAAACAAAGTCTTTGAAGAAAACTCCCATTTATTAAGCACCACATTCAAAGCACGACTCATCGTAGCCAACACTGACTTCCAGATCCAAAACCCTCCCTTTCCGTTCCCCACTCCCCTGCACTCATTGGCCATCTTTCAAGTCACTCTACCCCTATCTACTGCTCCACTCAAAAGAATTTCCCCCCTCCCATCCCATCTCCTAGGGGATATTATCTCCAGAGAAAATAAAAAGGTGAAAGGTGAAAAGTCAAACGTCCCTTTCCAGACGCCTCCGCTCCTCCTTCTTATGTCAGCACTAGAGTAAATGCAGCTTGAAGTGCTGACATCTACTCTTATTCAAGGATTATTGGTATGTATTTCCTTAAAATATTTTGGAAGTATGTAAAACAAAATACATATTTCTATTCTTATTTATAATTGTTGGTAATAATGATAGCAATTACAGCAAAGAGTTATGTATATATTGCTCTCAGCCTTGTGATCAAATTTAAAACAATCATTAAGTGCTGATTCTCCTCCTTGGATATCAAAACAAACTATATTTCAGCAGAGAGTTCTTCATTGTCAAGCTTGTAGCAAAGAGTGTTATATGCCCTTTGCATAAAAAGAAATGGTATTCAAGAAGCATTTGTGATCTCTTCAGGCATGCCATGTTTCTGCAGAGAAAAAAGCCTGGTGTTCAATATTGCAACATCTGTGCATCCACCTGCTTAGTTCTGTATTTTATTTAATGGTAGAACAGAAAACTACACATTGTAACATATCTCTGAGAATAGCGTAGTTGTTAAGATTTTATTTTTTGAGGATAACTAAATATGCACACCAGTGGTTTGCCTCTCACACACTGTTTTGGTATCTGCATTATGTCCTTTTTTGTAGGAAGAGATCTAGCTTGGAACTGTTGTGGTTCATCATACTGCCAGCAGCAGTCGAGTCAGATGAGTCAGAGGAGATGGAAGGGGTGCCTCGGTTACCATTGGAGCTGGCTTTGAGGAATAGGAGGTCTCAGAGCCAGATGCAGAGCAGGGCCATTCTACTCATGCTCAGGTGAAGAGACAGCTGTTTTCATGGCCTAAGCTGAGCGAGGGGGAGATACATCTGGGCCCCAGATGTGTATATGCGCAGAGAAGTGCAGAGCGGAGAGCAGTGCAGGACTGAAGGCCAGCTATCCAGAAAAAGAAGGAGACATTAACAAGCCCCTCCCTGGCTAGGATATGAGGAAGGGTGTGGGAGGCATAGCTGTCAGAGACATCTGTTCATGCTCCAGTAGAATTCCCTCCAGCGGATTCCTTGCTAGGATTTCCTTGCCACTAACCAGGTTGGTCAGGACTTTTTGTGTTGGGATTGAAGTGCTAATTGAAACTCTCTGCAGGGAACTCGGAGACTGCTATGGCTTGTGAATCACTTACAGATGTGTGACCTGAAGTTTTGTCAATTTATTTTATTTATTGGTTCGATTTATATGCCGCCCTTCTTTGGAGACTCAGAGCGGCTTACAATGCATTAAGCAATAGCCTTCATACTTTTGTATATACCTGTTTAGTAGGGCTTTCACCCTACCCCCCACAAGCGGTGTTCTTTTTTATACAAAGTCAGTTTATTGCCCCCATAAACCAGGTCCTCATTTTACCTACCTCGAAAGGTTGGAAGGCTGAGTCAACCTTGAGCCAGGTGAGATTTGAACTTGCAGTAATTGCAGGCAGCTGGTGTTACTTAACAGCACTTTAGTCTGCTGTACCACCAAGGCTCTTGATAAATATATTCCAAATATATTTATTCCAAAATGTGGCTTGGGCCAAAACAAAGAAATGGTGAATTCTGGACAAAAACAAAACTAAACTAAATTTGATTTTGTAAAACATAATCTGAAGGTGAAAATCCTACTCACAAATGTACAATATTGCTGGCTCAGCCAAAACAATTAGGGCCATTGAATGTAACAAAGAACTAGCAAGATAAGTGAAAGTGTTGACTACATGACTGTAAGCTTAATTGAATAATTAACAGTTAGTGCTGGGAGCTCCAGGTTTTCTAGATAGTGGTACAGTAAAATTTGCTACAGTAAAATTGAAGCTTCAGACAACATCCCTTTATTTAAATCAAAAGACCCATCTTATGTAGTCCTTGACTTACAACAATTTGTTTAGTGACCGTTCAAAATTACAATGGCATTGAAAAAAGTGACTTATAACTGTTTTTCACACTTACAACTGTTGTGGCATTGCCATGGTCATGTGCTCAAAATTCAGACAGTAGGTAACTGATTCATATTTATGAAGGTCACAGGGTTAGTGATCATCTTTTATGACCTTCTGATCAGCAATGATTCACTTAACAACCATATTTCTAACTTAACAACTGCAATGATTCACTTAATAGCTGTGGCAAGAAAGGTTGTAAATGGGAAAAACTTACTTAACAACTGTCTCCCTTAGCAACAGAAATTTGGAACTTAAGTTGTGGTCATAAATCAAGGACTACCTGTATATAGAAATAAATTACTTTCTCCCCTTATTAAATATTCTAATATTCATTTGAATGAGCCCAATCAATAAGATTAGTTTTATCACACACATGATAAAGAGCATCCTATATGCTCTTTAACAATAAACTAATATCAATGGTAACCAATCAAAGTAACAACCCACATAAGTCTATAAAGAGATTTATAACTCTTTGGGTCTCTTTATTCCACCTCCAGTACTGAATCTGTCAATGAACCAATTGACTTTTGTTATGTTTCTTCAAAGTTTTTTTTTCCCTTTTAAAGCAGTTTCTTTCAGTGTTCTTCAAAGGAGTTAACCTCCGAACCTCACCTATTCTCTGCACCCTTTCCAGTTCCTCAGCAACTTTCTTGCATTGTGACCATCAAAACTTAAATCATATCTGCCAGTTCTTTTAACACCCTGGGATGTAATCCATCTGTCCTGGAGAATTAAATTCATTCAAAGCAGCTAGGTGTGTTCTCACCAATTCCTTACCTATTTTGACCTGCATTTCTTTTCTGCCCCCAATGTATGGCTTTTGACAGGTTGGATTACTTTATCCTTTTACAAAAAGACAGATGCAAAATAGGGATTAGGCAGTTCTTAAGCCTTCTCTCTATTGCCTGTCACTGTTTTGTCATCTTCTCCAACCAGCAGACTGATTGCTTCCTTCATGTTCCTCTTTCTCCACGTGTACTGAAACAATATTTTGAAGGGATGAGAGTTATTTTTGGCATTTGCTACAAAACTCAGCTCATTCTTAGCTTTTCTAACTACGTATACAGTAGCTTTACAATGTTCAGCTATTCCGTGATGTTCTGCTTTCTTGAGTTATATGCCCTTTTTTGAAAATTTGTCCTTTTTTGTTTATCAGTTTATCAGGCAGCTGTTTATGCAATCAAGATAGCTGTATCAGGTGTTTCCCATTTTTCTTTCTCTTAGATATTTATTTAAGTTTGGATTTTATTTTTTTTTTCATAATTTTCTAATTCTCCTAAATTATTTTTCTCTTAGGATTTCTATCTATGGAATCTTTCATATTAAAAAAATAACATGTGTTTAAATATATAATAGTCTATATAAATATTTCAATGACAGTGACTATATTGCAATGAGCTCAGTTTCTGCGTGGAAAATATTCCAGTGATAATGCAGGAAGAAAAGAATTAGCATAACTCAGAAATATATATATGTTTGTTTTTCTTTCTTTTTCATAGGTTTTATGTGTCTTTCTCTTTAGCCAGGTTCTACCTACGTAAACCAAGATATTATGCAGCCCTAGTTCAGTGAAATCACAATTCACTAGTTTCTGGGCTTTTTTTCTCTTTCTGGCAGCCAGGAGACCCTTTGCTGCCCATTGGGAGACTAAGATAGATCTATTTCAGCCTTATAAGGCCTCATCAGTTAGCCACACCCTCATCTCATGTATCCTCCCTGTAAAGGTACAATATTTGTTTTTCTTTCTTTTTCGTAGGTTTTATGAGTTTGAGATCTTGCCATGTGTTCATGGCATGTGGCAGTTTGCTTTGTCTGGGGATCGGAGGGGGGTGCAGCAGTTGGTGATGCTGCTGTGGTCTGGCTTCTGGATGGTGGTTGTATTTTGTCTATGGGATTGGGTTTGAATCTGGTGAGGATGATTGGTGGTGGTGTCATGTGTTATCTTGAGTCCGGTGTTAATCTTGATGTAATCAAGATGTAACAACACAGGCAACCAATCCACTCACAGCAACAAAGCCAGCACCCACACCTCTGTTCAGTAGGATAGACACTCATTGTAGTACACCAGCAGCTAAAGCCAAGAAGAGGGCGTATCTTTATCAGGTCTGCAAGCTCAATGGATACTCAATGGACTTTATCCAAAGGTGTGCTACACCTAAGATTTGGCAGCCTACTGAAGGTGCCAGTGGAACTGCTGCATGGAGGATACTCCCATTTGTACAGGGGGTATCCGAAACTGCTGCACGCATCCTCTCGGCACATGGAGTCAAAGTGGCCACCCAATCAGAACACAGCCAAGCTCCCACCCAATCAGTTTACACCCCCACTGGCAGTTAAAAGGAAGAAACAGCTGCAATCACACATTGCTCCTAGAAGCACGAAGCCGAAAACACCAGCCTGAAGATGACGAATGAGACTTTGTCGAAACTTCGCCAAGATACTTCCAATTTTACGCGGGAGAAAACCCGAATAACCAAAGACATATATATATGTGTGTGTGTGTGTGTGTGTGTGTTAATATAAATAGATTTCCACATGTTAATATAATGAACCCTAGTGTATGCATTAACTACATTTGATACTTAAGCTGCTTATGTCTTCAAATGCTATACTGTTTATGGTACCTACTCTTCTAAGTGCCTTAAACTGTAATGTTTGGAATCTGAAAATCAAACTCTCCAGAAAGAAGATAAGAGTTAAAACATATGGAAATGGCTTTTTCCTGAGTTGTTCTATTCAAGATGGGGGTTTCTGAGATTGTTTTATTGATTGGTTTCTTTTCATTTCATTTCGTTTGGCCACTGCCTATCTCAAGAACAACTCTGGGTGGCTGAATTTATGATCGATATCAAAAGCTGATAATTTAGACTTTACCTTCCCAATTGAACAAAAGTATTATATAGAAGCCTCATTTAGCAAAAGCCCTGATGGGGGTGGAGGTCAATATCTAGAAGCCTATCTGGTGATGATAATATCATATTAAAGCTTGTAACATGAGATATTATAGCAGTAAAAGGCCAATTGCATTAATTAATGGAACAAAAGAGAGAGTGATTCATTGGGTGTTTATGAAACTTAGAGAAAGAGGATGTAATAGAAATGAATGAAGGTGGTATAATCTGCTGGAATGGAGATGATGAAAGCAGGCAAGAAAACTGAGGTACTGATTTAATTATGAATGAAAAGGCAAACTGAATTTTGGAGAATATGAATTGTTATCAGGAATGCTGTGGGTGCATATGAGCGTAGGAATTCATAGGTTGGTGATAATTGCAAGTTATACTCCAGTGAATGGTGATAACAGAAGAATCAGGAATGAAATTGAGAAAGAAAAAGTGTGCAACATTCTGAATTAATATGATCTGGAGGGAAAGTACTCTGTTAGGTGACATGACTGGATGGATACATATGATGAGATGAGAGAATACATAAAAAGTGACTGAACCATTTGAAGATTCAAATATAAATGAGAACAGAGAAGCCATGAAAGGAACAGCTTATATTACCTGATTTAAGAAAATATAAGTTCATGTATACAAGGCTGGGAAGGCTGAAATACAAAAGAAACTCAGGGCTATAAAGCAATAAAACAGTAAAAGTGGGGGTTGGAAAATTATACTAAATAAAATACTAAAAAGGAAGGAGTAAAATACTAAATAAAATAAAATACTAAAAAGGAAGGAGGCGGGTTCATGATAGAATATTATAGAATAATAACAGATTACAGGAGAGCGATGGCTCAGTAGTTAAATAAGTGACTGTCAGGGTTCCAAGTAACATCCCCAACGAAAGAGGACTCCGAGGCTAGAAGTTCCTCAAAGTTCCATTTTATTAGAGATGTCATATTGGTACATCTGGAAAAACCCGAATCTGATAGCTTCCAGGTTTTCCCCACCCAAAAGAAAGTCCAAGTCCCTTCCCTGCACTGACATGTCCATCATATGCTCCAATCAATGCACCATCCCAACTGGAGATGCCTCCTAGTCACACCATCCCAGGCAAAAGTTGAACGTCCTTGACTCTCAGAAAAAGGAATGTTATTATAGCTAGATACTTCCACCACTCCATGCAATCCCTCTCCCAGTTTCCCATAGCATTAAGTGTGGCAGCCCTTGTGATTCAAAGATCGCCCTGCACCCCATTTTGGGCCTAGGAGGCCTCCCTGAAATCTAGGAGTGAAAAAAGGCCATGGGGGGCATACCTCACTCCCCAGGTGCCACGTTTTGAGCCTAGTAGGCCACCCTGCACTTTCCTGGCAGCCAAAATGAGGTGCGTGGGGACTCCTGGAAGGGAGCCAGCAATTTAACTACCGGTCCACCTGAAGCGGCCTGAACTGGCTGAATCACACCACTGGCTGACATACAGATTTTAAAACTTGGTTGAGTTGATTGTTTATGATGACAAAGTGATAATTCATGGATATAAGGTTGATGAAAAGTTCTGAATGTTTTAGTAATGTTAAAAATGGATCTTAAGAAAAAACTGGACATCAAAGAACTGATAATAATCAAAGAAAAGTGAAAGTAAAATAAATTCAGGAAGAGGGAGTGTGAATCTCACATACAAAGTAGAATAATTGGAAGGAAAGAAGATGTGGAAATTGCCTGGAACAGAATGAAAACCAAAAACAAACATGGAGTTATACTAATAGGCACTATGAAATAGGATGTGTTCCTCAGATTCCATCTGGTAGTCCTTCTAGCTTGGTGGCACAATCATTTGTATAATGAGGATATGGTGCTTTTGTCATATACTGAAATTTCCCTAGGTATCCTTGAAAGCTTCTGCACAGTATTGCAATGAGAACATCTACAAATAAATTCATATTTTCCCAAAAAGTTCTAAGTTCCATAATTGGTGTACGAATGGTCATGATATAGAACAGTTAAAATGCTTCAGGTACTTTGAGATAATATTCCACTTTTCTCAGAATACAAAAGCTCAGATGGAATATGTAGTTCTCGTAGATCAAAGATTTCAGCAGCTACTCTGATCCCCCTGACCCCTACAAAACAAGGAAGTTGGTTGGTACTTACCAACAATTCAGGCAAATTTTATATATTGCATAATCTGGCCCTTAATCCCACTATGGATTATTTAATCAATGCAAGTAGTTCAGTTTTACTGTTTCCCAGATGCAACCTTCAGGCTGAACTTCAGAAGGTAGAAACTTGCTACCAACTGATCAATATGTTTCTCCCACATGGTTTATTTGGATGCATATTCCTAGATAAACTTCAGTCTAGATGGAAACTGGCAACACTTCTCATAATCTTACATTCCCTTCAGAATTTCTATTTTTCTGGGGTATAGGCATGTCAAGGTGAAACCAAAGCAGCATATCAAGGATATAGATTATCCAGAAGAATTGGCTTTACAAACCAGGGAAACAAATGGGGAATTTACATGCCCCTGAGGAGAACCTGTCAGCTATTTTTCCTCTTTTACTACCCAAACACAGGAAAACATTTACAAAAATAAAAGTTGCTGTTCTCCCATTTAGAGTATTACGGAATCCTGAAATACGTAGATTTCAGAAATACTTTTGCTCTTGTGGAATGATAGCAAATGTTGCTCATATACTTCTTGAATTTTTCAATAGATTTTACAATGCCAAGGACATTATAGTTTCCCTACCTGCGTTTTTCAGCTGATTGCAGCAATTATGGTTCCCAACATAATTGACAAAAATGACTCAATTTCTAAATTTGCAAAATGAGGAGAATTTTGTGTGATAGCAAGTAAGGTCCAACACAAGTTAATATCCAAAGCAATTTGTGAAATGACTATGCAACTATCTGCTGATGGTAACTTAATCTTTTTTGTCAGTCATGGCATGGTTTTAGACTACTATATATGTAAATGTTTATTTACATTTTTATGTAAATAATGTCCTTACAAGCAGTGGTGGGATTCAAGTAATTTAACAACTGGTTCTCTGCCCTAATGATTTCTTTCAACAACCAGTTTGCCAAACTGCTCAGAAAGTTAACAACCAGTTCTCCCAAAGTGGTGTGAAGTGGCTGAATCCCACCACTGCTTACAAGGCATTCCAGTTGTAAACATCTTAGAGTAGTAAATAAACAGATCTCCATAAAGCAATAGAATAAAAATAAAAGACAAATAAGATTACACAACCTACATATAACACTGGTAAAATTCATTAATATAATCAGAAATCAAAACATTTCCCACTTACCTGTATTTTATCTATTTAATATTTTTATTTTTGATATCTTGACACTATTTAGTAAGTGGTTATTGTTTTTATATGATTGCTTGCTATTGTAAAGTAATCTACCTTGTTGGCTTTTACTTGCCTGCCTGCCTAACAACTGTCTTTCTTTCTATCTATCATCTGTCTATCAATTCTGTCTGTCTGTCTGTCTATCATCTATCTCCTACTAGCTGATTTTCATAAAAAGATAACTTTTAACTAAGTTGTTTTGTTCTTCTTTTAATTCTTTATATGTTTTCTCTTAGTGTTATACTATTCTATTTTGTACAGTAATTTGTTGTTGTTGTTGTTGTTGTTGTTGTTTCTTTTTCCAGAGGAGGATGCTTTTGTTTTGCAGGATTTCAAAACAATTTGTTGATGGAAATGAAGTCAAAGAGATTGTGGATGAGATAAAAGCTGACTTTGTATAAAAAAGAATACCGCTTAGGGGCGGCCAAAAGCCCTACTAAGCAGGTATATACAAAAGTATGAAGGCTATTGCTTAATGCATTGTAAGCCGCCCTGGTCTCTGGAGAAGGGCGGCATATAAATCGAACCAATAATAAACCAATAAAATGCATACTCTAAACATTATTATAAAAAATCATGAAGAAAGAAGCATAGCATATAATGTGTATAAAGAGAAAAATAGTTGCAAAGAAGGAAATCAAAACAATGGACGATTAAAAATAAGCTAAGTTATTTTGATGGAATCAAAATATTGTTTTAGAAATGGGTAAAGAGCGCCAAAATAAAAATGATGAAATGATTTGGAATAAAATTGAGGTGAGGGATTGTGGAAAGAGTATTTAGGATTTGTACAATAATAATAGGGATATATTTAAGAATGGAGCTGAAATGAATTTCATAAATATTAATTATCAAGAAAAAATATAGAAGGAAAAAAAATTGTTGTAATAACATTGAAAAATTGTAAGACTGCAGGTGTAGAGAGTGTAGCTCAAAAAATGTTAAAATATGGATATACCTTCTTTATGTGACTTGGGTTAACAATTTTGTAAACACCATTTAACAGAATAACAGAATTGGAAGTGACCATTCTAGAATAGAGATCTTTTATTCCAACCTCCTGCTTATTTATTTTATTTATTTATTTTATATTGGATTTCTATACCGCCCTTCTCCCTGAGGACTCAGGGCGGTGTACAGCCAGATTAAAAAACATGCAGAACAAATATTAAAAACAATTAAAAGATATATAAATTTGGCCCAATTAAAACTCATTTACCAATTAAAAACGTTTAAAACATTTAAAAACAGTTAAAAATTTCATCTTAAGTCAGCCCGGCTTGTTTAAATAAATGGGTTTTAAGGGCGCGACGGAAGGCACTGAGGTCTTGGATTCTCCTTATCTCTGGGGGGAGCTGATTCCAGAGGGTGGGAGCCCCCACAGAGAAGGCTCTCCCCCTGGGGGTCACCAGCCTACATTGTCTGGCTGATGGCACCCCGAGGAGGCCCTCTCTGTGGGAGCGCACGGGTCGATGGGAGGTCGTTGGTAGCAGCAGGCGGTCTCGAAGATAGCTAGGCCCTATGCCATGGAGCGCTTTAAAGGTGATAACCAACACCTTGAAGCGCACCCGGAAGACAACTGGGAGCCAGTGCAGCTCGCGCAGGAGCGGTGTTACATGGGAGCGCCATGCTGCTCCCGTCACTACCCGCGCTGCTGCGTTCTGGACCAGCTGGAGCCTCCGGGTGCTCCTCAAGGGGAGCCCCATGTAGAGAGCGTTGCAATAGTCAAGGCGAGAGGTGACGAGGGCGTGAGTGACTGTGCACAGGGAATCCCGATCAAGAAAGGGCCGCAACTGGCGAATCAGGCGAACCTGACAAAAGGTCCCCCTGGTTACAGCCGTCAGATGTTCCTCCAAGGACAGCTGCATATCCAGGAGGACTCCCAGATTGCGAGCCCTCTCTGTGGGGGCCAATGACTCGCCCCCAATAGTCAGTGATGGAGTCAACTGACTATATCGGGATGCCGGGAGCCACAGCCACTCAGTCTTGGAAGGGTTGAGCTTGAGCCTGTTCCTCCCCATCCAGATCCGTACAGCCTCCAGGCACTGGGACATCACTTCAAGGGCATCGTTGGGGTGGCCTGGGGTGGAGATGTACATTATGTACATTATGCAGGAGACCCTATATGATTTCAGACAAATGGCTGTTCAATTTCTTCTTAAAAACCTCCAGTGATGGTGTACCCACAGCTTCTGAAGGCAACCCATTCCAGTTATTTATTTTTCTCACTATTAGTTCTAGATTTGATTTCTCTTTGATAGGTTTCCATCCATTACTTCTTATCTTGCCTTCAAGTGCTTTGGACAATATCTTCTTTGTAATAATCCCTCAAATATTGGAAGACTACTATCATCTCAGTCCTAGTCCTTCTCTTGGATAGACTAGGCATACCGAGTTCCTGCAACTGTTCATTATATGTTTTGGCCTACCATCTCCTAATCATCTGTGTTGTTCCCCTCTGCATTCTTTCTAAAATTTCAATATCTTTTTTGTATTATGGTGACCAAAATTGGAATCTACACCTGATGATTGGAAGAATGTTGTTAGTAAAGTAAAAGCAGGAAGAGTGAACCAAAAATCTACAGGCCTATTAATTCAGTTTGTTAAGTGCACATGGAAAGGTTTGTCATGGTTCTGTTTCAAAAGATAGAGGAATAACAACATGCAAAATGTTGTTGAGTCCTTGGGACTCTCTGAGCCTGGTGGTTTCTTGCAGACATTTCATTACCAAACTAAGTAATATAATCACTACTAGAAGGGAGTGGGGCTTTTCTCTTATTTTTGTTAGTGGCTTTCTCTGTCAATGTTGGTGGGAGTGGTCTTGGTGGGTCCTTGATTAGGCTGTTGGTTACTGAGAGCTTGTTTGTCTTCACTGGCAGTTCACACAAACATGCAGAATTTTGGAAGTCCAGTATGGCTTTATCCAGGGGTGGCATTCACTTATCTTCGCTATCGGTTCACAAATGTGAGCGTGCATGCTAGCTCTGCTTACATGTGCCACTTCTGTGCATGTGCAAGGCCTTCCGCGCATGCACAGAGGGTCAAAAATGGGACGTGATGATGTCTGGGCAGGTGGGCGGAGCCTTCCATAGCCGCCAGTACCGGTTCACCCAAAGTGGATAGAACCAGCTGAATACCACCCCTGGCTTAATCCCAGGTAAGATATATGCCAGAGAGATTTTTTAGTATTCAGCAATGTGTATAACTGATAAAGAAAGTATATTGTAGATTTATTGATTTAGAAAACTGTTTGGTAGTATGAATAGACTTGAGTGATTTGTGCAAATACAGAGTTGAAAGTTAATGGCTGAGAGCATTAAGAGTGACAAGAGACAGCAAACAGCATGTTTAATGAATTGTTCAGCATCGAGCAGAGCGTAAGACAATAATGTATAATTTTCTGTTAATTGTTTAATGTATTTAGAAATAAATGCATAAAACATACCATTAAAAGCATATTGATTGAGGACATGATTGGAAACAATGACTTGAGGATTAATTGCAAAGCATACATGGAGGAAAGAGAAAAATCAAGAAAGTCATTTTTGGTGTAATTTATGAGGTACTCAAAAAAGAGAAAAGTGGAAGTTTAATATAAATACTAGGATGTTGATACTGTGGTAGAAAAACACACCTAAAAATGTACTTTGATGGGATTCAACAATCCTTTTATCAAAACTTGCAAATTTCAGTAAGTAATTTGGTTCCCTGCTACTGTATTAAGAGGGAAAAGTTTGTGAGACTGGTAAACAGACTTGCTAAATAGGGTTTAGTTTCCAGATGAGCATATAGTTAATCACTGAATACATTTATCCATTCAATCACAATTAACCACTTAGGATGAGTAAAAATTTAATCATTGACTGAATTGTTTTACAACTGACAATGTTTATAGATAAGACTACAGATGACTTTAGGTGTCTCTGTGTTTGGAAAGACATTGTAATGCAGGGTACTTTGCCTTTGAGAAGTGTGAATGTCAATAAAGTTTATTGTTAACAACAGTTTGGTGCCACATCACACTGTCAACAGGGAAACATATTCATTTAGGTATTATTGATATTCTTGAGAATATTAAAGTTTGTGGATCAAAGCTTGTTCATAGATATAATAAAAGTCAGAGGACATTTATCATGAGAACATAGTCCAGGATATGTACAAGGAAGAGTACATTTGCATTTAAAGCTACTGTGGCTACTTATTTCTATTTCAAAAAAAAAGCAAGCAAAGACAGGGGCCATCAAGGAGCAACTTAGGTATGAATATGTTGGAAGAAGGGAGAAGAATAAAAAGTGACAAAGATTAGAATCAAGCTCAAGACTTTTCAAGGAAGCACAGGATGCAACATACAAGGTTACACCAAATATCTCTGGGGTTAAAAATAATTGTGCCTACAATTATTGTTTGTAACATACGGAATGTTACAAGGAATTTTAAACTTAACATAACAAATGAAATAGCTAGAGGATTGTTTAAAGGAAGAGAGGCTCAGAGAACAGAAGGTATGTCATATGTCATGCCGACACAACAACTTTGCAGCAGGAATAAACAAAATAGTTATCAGATCCAAATCCAAAATAAGATTATTCACCAGAGTTGATTAAAAAAAAACTAATATAAAGACATCTACAAATAAATATGTATCATAAAACATGCATATACTGTACTTATGCTGGTTAGCTAGGTACATGCATATACAGGGTATTTTTTTCATTTTCTACAAGTCTACGGTATGGTTTTTCCCCAAGAAACTTGGTTGATGGGATATAATGTGACAACCTGCCTGGATAGAGGTATTTTGAAAAATAGGGCAAGAAGGACAAAAAGTGGGGTCCATTATTTTAAAAATTGAGATTCTACAAACCCCACTAACTTTTGTCCCATAGGTCCCATTGACATAGGATGTATTCATCAGTGAAATCCACTTACCTTCGCTACTGGTTCAGAACAGGAGCGTGCAGGAGCGCATGCACGCTACATGCGTGCACACCTTCTGTGCATGCGCAGGGCATCAAAAATGGGACATAATGATGTCCCAGTGGGTGGGCGGAGCATCCTGCCACCGGTGCTACCGGTTCGCATGAGCCAGATAGATCCAGCCGGATTTCACCGCTGGATGTAGTCCAGTACAAAGTATCTTTTAAACAGGTTGATTGATTGGGTAGAGGCTAGGCAGATAACAGCAGAAGAACAGAAAGGCTTCAGAAACCAACAGATTAGAGTTTTGCTTTACAACATTTGAGTCACTAATCAATGAATTATCCGTCAAAATACTTGTATGCAGCATTTATTGACTCATCATCTGCCTTTGATATAATAAACAGAAGAAAACATACATTTTATCAACTGCTTATAAATTTTTCACAGAATATGATAAAAAATGAATGAATATTTCTTCTAGAGATATAATAGTCACATATTTTTTTTAAAAAAAAACACTATATATTTGAATGTATGCAGAGTCTATACATTTGGCAATATTGCATTGTATCTGGAGTCCACTTCAGATGTACCAACTATATGTCCATCAATGGCAAAAGGATAAGCAAAACAATGAAGGCAAGCATCATGTTTTCTATGGTGAATATAGATTAGAGAAGTAGACATCATTTATTTTAAAAGTGACTACTTAATATGCCCCCAGTCTTTTAAAGTATATATATAGATTGACACATAAGCTGCAAATACATAGATTCCAAAGCTGAAAGAAAACTAGCCCAGCAGTCCACCAGTCTAGCCCTGGCCTGCTGTTCTTTTCCAGAAATACCATGGCTTGTTACATTGCATCTAAAACGATTCTGTCTATGGGTGCAAACTTACATGCATGTGCCCTCTCTCACACATACAATTCTCTGTCAAGAATAATATTGGATAATACTCTGGTCATGCTGTTTGCTTCTCCCTTTTGGAACATTTGCATTGTCATATAATTATGCAAATTCCAAATAGATGGCTGTCTGCAAAGAATATATCTTAAGGTACTCTGAGAATTAAATAGATTTCAAGCAAGGACATTATGAAGAGCTGAATTGAAAGATCCCGAATTTTATAAATCACCAGCTCATCCTTCTCTGCAAATATACACTCACAATTAAGTCAAAATAGCCAATCAAAGGCAAGCTGAAATCCATTTGAATTTCACAATTGCATTTGCGAAAGGCTTCCTGCATGCTTTACAATAAATGAACTGGTGCAAAGCCATAAATGTATTTTCTTTCTTCTACCATCAGTCTGCTTTGTTCAGTCCCTTGAATATTTGAAAGGGGTAAAAACGGTCAGCAGACAATCCTGCTAATCCTCTTGTTCTGCAACCAATATTTAGTTTAAAAAAAATAGAGATCAGAACAATGTTTTTATGCTAGGGTGCCTCTTTTGTTTTGATTGCAACTGCTTTTTATTTGGCATCTTACATTTTTCATAAAACCACCCATGGTGTTCAAAGTAAAGAAGAATGAGAATATTAAGGGTGTAAACTTGGACATTTTAACTTCTATGTATGGAGGTGAGAAGGATCTTGTATTAACATAACTTCCAGTGAAGGGATCTACTCTCTTTTTTGCCAATTTAAATTTAAATGGGGATTCTCTCTCTCTCTCTCTCTCTCTCTCTCTCTCTCTCTCTCTCTCTCTCTCTCTCTCTCTCCCCATCCCTCCCTCCCTCTCCCATGATATTTGGCATTTAACTTAAGCAAATTCATGAGAAATAGCCATGTGTATGAGAGAGATTTCTGCTTAAATCTGGATATCATATGATATATATGCATCATATATATTTGTATGATATCATGTCATTTGTATGATGTCATACGATATATGTGTATTTGTTTTTGTGTGTGTGTCTTTGCCTGAAAATACATAAAGATGCAAGAAAAATGGAAATCAGATTATTCTTTTTATCTCAGTTGCCTATTTCTCATGAATTTGCGTAAGTTAAATGCTGATTGATACCTCCCTCACAAATATACACAGAAACTTTCTTTCTCTTATATACAAACATACACTCAAAGCAGTGGCAGTATTCAAATTTTTTTACTACTGGTTTTGTGGGTGTGGCTTATTTTGTGGGTGTGGCTTGATGGTCATGTGACTCTGAGAGTGGCTTGGTGGTCATGTGACCGTGAGCGTGGCTTGGTGGTCATGTGACTGGGTGGGTATGGCTTGGTGGTCATGCTCTCTAAAGGGAAGTCTTTGCTAGAGAATCCTAGTGAATCCGGGTCTTGAATCAATGCTATTATGCTGTGATTATATGAACAACTGATGGCCCTGGTTAAATTTCTAAAGGACATGTAGTCCTCGATTTACTTACCATCTGGGGGCTTACCAGCCGGAGACTGCTGGTGAGGCGAGGTAACTCTCCAAGAAGCGATGGCGGGTAATCCACAAGCGGTGGCCTAGTGGAGCATTCCAAGTCACGATGAAAGCCAAAGGGCCCAGTGGGCAGAGGGTTGAGGTTTGTTGGCTCGCTGCCTCAGCGGCCTCAGTGGCCAGCAGCCTTCCTCCCTAGCCCAACAGCGGAGTGCAGCAATGGTCAAGTGCCAGTGCTTTCGCCGCTCTTTGGTTTGTGGCACTGCCCAGAGCATGCTGGTCCTTCACCTGCTGCTGCCCTTGTCCCCTTCACTTGTGCCGCTGCCCGCCTGCCTGGGCAGAAGCCCTGCTGCAGTGGGATGGGCATCTGCATGGCTGTTTTAGGCACCCGCCTTCCAGTCACGGCAGGAGCAGCGGTGGCAGAGGTGAGCTCTCAGCACTTTTTCCAGTGGCGGGAAAAAGTGCTGAGGGGGAATCCTCGCTCACCTTTCACCCACCACTTGGATTCACTGCCTCCCCCTGCAACTTGGAAGCAGTGACTAGCTCTCAGCACTTTTTCTAGTGGTGCTCACCTTTTGCCTGCTGCTTGGATTCACCGCCCCCCCCACTGCTTGGCACTCCAAGTGGTGGGGAGAGGGGGGCTGCAATGCCAGCAGCTTTGGGAGATGCTAGCCTGGGGGGGAGGGGGGGCAGCCAGGCAAGCTTCACAGCCACTCGAAGCACCGCCAGCAAGTGCAGGAAGGCTTTCCAGGACATCCCGAGGTTGCCTGGCTGCAGAGGCCATCCAGGTAGACTGCCCCAGAGGAGGGGGCTCTCCACCCCAGCAGCCTCCTCGGCAGCAGTCCCAGTGCTCAGCGCTCCCCTGCTGAGGTCCATGGGAATCATGATCAGCCTGTCGGTCCCATTCTCCATGGTCCCTCCCCGGGGGGCACTGTTCACCTGGGCCAGCTCCTCTCAGCAGATGGGCTGTGAAGTTTGCTGGGCTTCCCCCCCCCTCAGGGCTAGCATCTCCTGAAGCTGCTGGGGTTGTGAAGGTGAGGCGGGACAAGTGTCAGGTGGGGTGAGCAACCAGTGACAGGGGGACCAGTTCGGGGGTGTGGCCACCCATCCATCGCTACTGGTTCTCCAATCTCTAGGAAATGGCTACCACTGGTTTGGGAAAACCAGTGCGAACCAGCTGAATACCACCTCTGACTCAAAGACACTATAATGCTATGATGCATTATTTTGTTTTCTTTTCTTTTTGCCCTCAAAAGAGTGGAGTAGAAGTGGAAAACAACTGAGTTTCAAATTACTCTAAGGTTTTATTATTAGCTCCTAAGCAAATTTACTGAGGAATACATCTAACTGAAATCATCACTCTGTAAACATACCATGGATAAAGTTATAAAGCAGATAAGCCTGAACTTTGCATTGCAATCTTATGTCTAATTTTATGATTTACAATTATTTGGGAGGTCTGAAAGAAAAAATGCTACAGCACAATCATAAACTAGATTTTTAGTGCGAGCTTCACAAAGTATTGTATAGAACTGAATAGCTTGTATATTATGGTAGCAATAGAATCCAGAATTAAAAACATAGTAGAAATGCATAAAATAATGCTTTAACAATAGCTATGAACATCAATATAACTAATAATATCATTAATATTTTAATATTGAGTAATAGACTGCATATTATTAAAATAGGCCCAATCTTTAGGGTTATAGATTACATTTGATGAAATCTAAACTATGAATTGAAAAGTGACAACTTGGAACATATTTTGATTTATCCAATTCAAAGCAGGCAAGTGTGAACCAAATTTGTTTAACTTCTGGGATTTTATAAACCTAAATTATCCATCAGTTCTTTTTTTAAAAAATATTTGTTAATTTTTAAAATATTTAAAAAATATGCCTATATTTTTATAAGAAAATAACAAGAATAAATAATGCAACAATAATATAAAAAGTAATGATAATAATACATGTTTTTTTAAAAAAGAGAAACAAACAAGGATCCATATAACAAGTCCCATGATCAAATCTTGATCATATAAAAGCATAATGCTCTATCTTCTCATTTCTACAGTATGATTTGTCAAAGACTGGCTGAGAATGCATGTCTTGAATCTACTTGTCTACAATTCTACTTAATCTACAATTAAAGTTGGCCTTCTTCATTCCCATGAGATAATGTCCGTAGTCAAGCCCAGATTCAACAGAATTCAACAGTTCTTCATGAAATGCAAACTTTCTTATTTTTGGAATATATTATAATAAATCACATGCATACTTTAACGATGATGTTCTTCCTTCCAAACTCTGTTAATATATATAATATTTTTTTAATGAAAAGAGAAGCATAAGGAAACATGACCAAATCATATTAGTCAAAGAGCACTCACATTTCTTATATCACCTGCCTAGAAGATCTTCATTTTTAAATATTCTTGCAATAGTTCTGCCTCAAAAATGAAATCAATATTTTCTGATGGATTAATTTCATATTTAAATCATAAGAAGTATGTCAAGTATATTTTGCATTTGTTAAAATTGAAGTTCATTGATTTGACAAAATATTGTCAATTGCTTATTATGTACATGCATGTTTCTTTATGTATAGCTGTAAAGTGCTGTGGGGGATGGCCCCGTAGGAGAATTTTCTCCTAACTTTTATGACATTTAGGTAAGACAGGAGAGGAAGAGAGAGAATGAAATTCAATGGCTGATACCTACAATGACTAAAACCAGAATGATTTGGTTAGGCCAGTCATAATGTCTTGGAAGAGAGTTCTGAGATTGAGACAGATCTTTGTGGCATTATGAGTACCATTTTCCTATCATCAATATCTCAGATCTTACAAGCCTGAGTATGTGATTCCCCTTCTCCCTTCATGTGAATTGGTGTATCTCTCTCTGGGTAGGAGCTGCCTTAGCTGTTTCTGTAAATCTTTATCTTGATATGGACTTAAGCCATGTTTATCTATTTATTTACCTTAGTAGATCTTCCTTCTCTATATCAATGCTATCCTATCTATTCTGTCTAGGAAGGGACCAATCTCACTTTTGGAACCAAGCTATTCTATAGGAGGGGAGTCACCACAGAGTCCATGTACTGAACATACTTTTTGCCTTTTCCAAATTCCACCCTGTAGGATAGTGTCTGTCTAAAATCACCCAATGAGCATCCATGACTGAAAAGGTTTGAACTGTAACTCTCCCTTACTTCTAATTCAGCCTCCTGATTACCAGACTACATTGTACTTTAATTTCTGCACTTGCTGTTTCTTTTCTAGACAAATGGTTTCATTATACATTGGATTAGCCTCAACTATCTTTTTATAAGGGTCAAGCTCAGTGGTGAGATTCAGCCAGTTCGCACCACTTCAGGAGAACCGGTTGTTAACTTTTGAGCAGTTTGGCAAACTGGTTGTTGGAAGAAATTATTAGGGCAGAGAACCAATTGTTAAATTACTTGAATCCCACCACTGGTCAAACTCATTTAATTTAAGAAACAAATACAGTTGAATGCCACTTTGTTTTGAAAATGAATAATTATCCATCTAAATTCAGCATCTTACCTTAAAAGGAGTGCGAGACTTTAAAAGTCAACATAGTTTAAGGTGCTGTTTTGCAATAATAACGTTTCCATATTTATACCCATATCTTGTCAATCAATGATTTTTAATTTTCTAAATAAAATCTGTTTTCAACAATGAGAATTTTTAAGAGGTGGTATTTTGTTGGAGACATAATGTCAATTGAATAAAATGTTAGTGAATAATGTTTTTATTATGTTACTACAGTACATGCCAAAGGGAGAAAACTATAATTTTATTTCATCATTATTGTTTTAAGGGACAAAAATTGTTGAATATATTGCTTATTTCAAATACAGCAAACACAGATTCTGTGATAGCCTCTTATTAGAATGTCTTCCCTTCTATTATGATGCTGGATGATTGATAAGTCACAAGCTGAAACGTTTTGTCCTGTGGGAACTATTGGAGTTGAGCAAATTTCACACTCTATTAATTCTGATTTGTTGAATGCTTCCTGGCCTTTCTTATGCTTGTTATTATCTTGCAATTTGAAAACGTCCTTCTCATTAAAGAATGTGATATAGAATTTATTTCCATAGCTTTTATTGTATTTCCTTCCTGAAGCACACAACTTTTTTCTAAAGATATAATGTTTCTAGTGGACGGACAAGACATTCAGTTGCTATTATGATAACTGTCCTACTTCAAGAGCAGATATTGTACTCTATTCATAGATCACTTCATTCTGAGTGTTTTGGCTTTTGAAGAGACTGGTTTATGTTTCTCCCATCTTCCCTAGGTGTTTCTATCTTCTGTGTGTTTCTATGGACATCTTTGACACAACACAACAAGTTTGGAATGGAATGCCTCCCGATTTATATGCATTTTGGCATGACTTTTCATTAAGCTGATCACTAGTCATATAGCAAATAATTATTGAATATGCTCATGAAACTCCTTTGTTGTTGTAGTAGTAGTAGTAGTAGTAGTAGTAGTAATAATAATAATAATAATAATAATAATAATAATAATAATAATAATAATAATAATAATAATAATAATAATAATAATAATAATAATGGATATTATTTTAGATTTGATCAGGACCTGAATTTTAACATTCAAATGTCTCATGATAGTCTATTTAGAACCCCATATATGGTAAGCAACTTTGATAGTTTTCAAAAAAAAAAAAAAAAAAGAAGAAGAAGAAGAAGAAGAAGAAGTCCTGGAGCTTTCAGTTTTACTACTAGATAGTGACTCCATCAATTAGGTTAGGATCAGGACTGATACTTTTGGAAAGACGAGCTGCTAAGAAATAGAAGTTTCAAGTATAAAGCCCAATTTATATCATAGTGGCACTATAACATGTTTTCATCTCCAGGCACACTTTTCTGTTGTTTCCCAAGGTCTGTTACAAAACCACCAGAAAGCCAGGGGATTAATTCTTCATAATATACCATTTCACCTCAGTGAAACCCCTCTAGACTTTTAGACAAAGAAACAATTATTGATAATCCTAAGCAACAGTCCCATTATCTCTATATTCCTGCAGGCCCAGGCTCCTGTAACCCAGAGATACTGAAAAACTCACCAAAGAAAAGAGGAATTGTCCCTAACAGCAACATAACCATTTTGAAAGCCAAAGAAACTCTGATTGAAGAAGAAGCATACAGCTGGAATGTTCAGTCAGTATGAAACAGGGAAGAAGGGAGGACTCATTTCTCAGGCTATTCAATTTATAGAAGGCTGAGAAATGGGCTAAGTATCCAGGGCAACTTCAATAGAATTTTCTGTTACCCTCTGCTAATAAACTAACAATAACTAATCCAAGTGTTTCTTTAGAACACACAGTTAGTATCATCTATCTGTTTATTTAGTAGAAAGAGGAAACATTTTACTTTGAACTTTAACTGAGTTACTCAAAGAGGCCAACCCCCCCACCGTGGTGAAATCCATTTTTTTTACTACTGGTTCTGTGGGTGTGGCTTGGTGGGAGTGGCAGGGAAAGATACTGCAAAATCTCCATTCCCACCCCACTCTGGGGCCAGCCAGAGGTGGTATTTGCAGGTTTTCTGAACTACTCAAAATTTCCGCTACCGGTTCTCCAGAACCTGTCAAAACCTGCTGGATTTCACCCCTGCCCACCCCCACCCGTCCCCCGTAATTTTCCTAGCTAATCAGACAACTTTGGGAAAATGCTGGGTTCTTAGTTCTGTGAATCGATTACTTGCTTCAAAATAATCATAATAATAATAAAAGAATGTAATAGTTGTAGCATGGCTATTACAATATTCATATGCATTGATAAATAATGAATTGGAAATAAGAATGAAGTCTTTAATGATTCCTTTTTAAAAAATCAAGC
The DNA here is from genome assembly GCF_059756535.1 of Pantherophis guttatus. Lineage (NCBI taxonomy): Eukaryota > Metazoa > Chordata > Lepidosauria > Squamata > Colubridae > Pantherophis > Pantherophis guttatus. The sequence goes on from NC_142064.1 coordinate 177,171,042, forward strand.
AATGGCTGTGATTTTTCCATTGGTTGATTCTCCAACTCCAGAAGGCTTTATTCCCACTATCAGCAACTTTATGTAATTAACCTATTTAAAAACTTTGCAACTTCTGTTTTCATATAAACAAGTACATTTTTTGTCTTTACTTTTCTGTTAGATTCGGAAAGCTAATCTGACAGTATTCTATTCTATACTTACTTAAAGTCACTGATGGTCAGAACAGAGTTTTGACTAACATCTGCACAGGTGCAATTTTTATTGGAAACCATAAACATGGTACCAAAATCGCTCAACCATTATGCTAAAAACCTCCTTTTCCTCATGAAAGAGTCTTCATATTTTTGTATCATTGTCAGAGCTTTCAGACTTTATTTTTTATTTGTTTTGTGGTTATTTAACTTACCCTTCTGTTGCAAGATAGTCCAAGAGTGGTATGTTTTGTATTTTTGTTTTATATCTCTTGATTACTTATTCTGCAGTATCTTAGCTACCCATGTCTCCCAACATTGGAGGAAAAATTCACGGGAAGAATAGACATGAAAGATCTTTTCTGGACTTTAATGATTTAAATGGCCAGATTCTCACAAATAATTACTGGCTTCTTCATAACTGAGGTAAATTTAAGTCTTCTTTTCCCACCATGAAAATTCCACAGAAACATCCTAATTTGATATTTTGAGGCATTTCTCTTTTCACTCAACTGAATGAGACTGAAAAGGATGTAGAAAATAGTTTCAACATAGTATTATATAGAATTATTTGTTTTATTTTTTTAAATGAAACCACATGGGTCTTGAGGAATACAAATAGCCAGGCTACTAAGCAAATGCCTACATAATATTAATTGCTTTAAATCTTGATTCACATTTTCCTTCAACATTTTGCAAGTTTGTGAACTAAAATCATATCTATCTATCTATCTATCTATCTATCTATCATCTATCTATCTATCTATCTATCTATCTATCTTACTTTCTCCAAGATTGCAACCCCTACATAAAAACAGATAAATATCTATTTATTATTGATTTTATTATAAAACACACTATTGAAAAGCAAACATTAAGCTAGGCTTAGACAAAAAAGACTAGCTGTCAGGCGAATTGTAGACAAAGAGAAATAGCTGAATAGCTTACAAGGTAGAGATCCTTCCTATCTTCCTATCATTCTTTGAGCAAGAGACAAGTATTTTTTTAATCAGTAGCCCATTAATGTGGCAAACATTTAGAAATATATGTTAGAAAGACTAATACTAATAATAATGCTAAAAAATCATTGGTTTGATTTTCCATGTTCAGACTAATGACATTTCATTTACTTCTTTCAAAAATGTTAGTTACTTAGAGTTACAGCTTTCTTACTCTTAAGTCATATATTTCAAGCATTAAACACATTGTTAACATGCATATAAATACTATAAAATACTGATTGCTATCAGACGAGGATACTAGTGAATGAGTAGCAAAAAAAGTGCATTTTTTAATTGAGAAAATACAGAATTTGGTGATGCTTAAGTTTCAGCTTTCCTCTAAATTTGCTACTTGAAAATTTTATCTTATACTCCCCCCCACACACTTAGCAAAGATATATTGTCTAAGTATCCATTTACATTATAAATCAGTTTTAAATATAGAATCATCTTACCTCTAAAAATGATAGAAAATTTATGTAATTTCTTTATGTAAACAGTAAGAGTTTTCTTTTTGTTTTCAAAATCATATATTTGTATTTTACAAATCATTTTATATTACATTTGAAAAAAGATGCATAAGAAATGTTCTCTTTTTCTCGCGATTGCAATGTGTACGTGTGTTCCAGCACTTATACACAAGGTTCCAGAGAGGATTTCCATTTTTGTATCATTTTAAAACACCAGCCATAAAATTGGCACATAAGATTAATAATCATTTGAAGTTAATGGCCCTTAGCTGTACTTTGGAACATAAGCTCCACCCTGGCTGTCATTAAGAACCAGAAAATGTATGCTGCTTAAATCATCTTCATTTACTTAGAGAGCATAGAGGTACATGTTAATTGGCAAATTATAGGTGACCGAGAATGGGCAGGTGATTGCAAAGATCGCTTACATCAAAACACAATAGTCCAATTTCCTCTTAAGAAAGTGAAAACAATTCTTCTACCTCAGAGTTTTCTATCAGGTATACATGACATCTTTGGTATCACCAATGGGATGTTAACTTTATTCAAATTAATGGAAAAGGATATAGGGTCAGATTAGATAGAATTGCTATTGAGCATTTTTAGAGGCTGATGTTACTAGAAACATTGTCAGCTCCTTTAGAAAAGACGAACATAACCTCATGGATAAAAATGCATTTATGCATACATTATGTGTATGTATTTAAAAAGAAAAAATGTATTATTATTATTGATGATGATGATATGCTACATCTGAAAACCTTGGAAAACAAAGAGATTTCCTAATCTAATGCTTTATTTTAAAACATTCCAATTGAAGATTAAATGTTATGTTACTTATGTTGAAGAAGTAGAAATCACATTATTTTAAAATATAATGGATAGAATATACCAGTCCCTGCTTGGCATGCTGTACAGGAATTTATCTAATATTAGTACCATCACATATTAATACCACATTCTTTCTGATGTATACATCTTAAAGGAGAGAATTCCTTGTCAGAGTCTATAAAAGTATTGTATAACATCTAAAGAGATGTGAAGAGACAAATTTGTTTCACTGAAATAACTGCTTTATAAATGGATAAATAATATCTAGTTTAGAATTTAGAATGTAGAGATTTAATATTGTGGGATTAAATTAGCTTATATATATATATATGTATATATGTATATATATATATATATATATATATATATATATATATATATATATATATATATATATATATATATATATGTCTTTGGTTATTCGGGTCTTCTCCCACATAAAATTGGAAGTGTCTTGGCGACGTTTTGACGAAGTCTCATTCGTCATCTTCAGGCTGGTGTTCTCGGCTTCGTGCTTCCAGGAGCAAGAGAACACCACGAAGCCGAGAACACCAGCCTGAAGATGACGAATGAGACTTCGTCGAAACGTCGCCAAGACACTTCCAATTTTACGTGGGAGAAGACCCGAATAACCAAAGACCTACATACAAACACCCGCGAAAACCTCAGAAAACACACACACACACACACACACACACACACACACATATATATATATATATATATATGTTTCATCATTTCTCAAAAAGTAAGTTATAAAGGAAGCAATGATCTTACAGAAGCTCAATTCATGAATCAGAGGAAAACACTAAAGAAACAGTGTAAAAACTTATTCTAATAGCACCAAAAATATCCAAATCTCAAAGATGATAGCAAGCAAACATTCTAGATATTTGATGTTCTAAAATTATCAGAAATTGTCGTAGCTGAAAATTGACACAGACAATGAAAAAAATACTGTGTTTATTCTTACATCAAAAGCATCACCATTGTTGTCACCTAAACACAATACATGGTTATTCTAAGAAGCATCAAGAAAGAATTATGGTTGGAAAAGATTTTTCCACTCTTGCACATTTTAGAAAGTGCACTTCATGGCCATTTGGGAATTAATTTGGTAAATACTTCTATAAAGTTTAAGATCACAAAATTTTCCAGATTAAAACTCTTCCCTTCCATACCCCAGACAAACAAATGGAGTAGTATTATTTTGATTCAGTGATTTCTTATCCCAAAGAATTCTGAATTGAACATCTATATAATTAAGGCTCCTCCCTCGCCAGTTCTTCCACAAGTTTACATACCATTAATTACACTGGAAAGAAAAACTATTGGAAGAAAATTAAAGATACCTAAACTCATATTGAATTTAATGTAATGAATGCACAATTAAGTGCTCAAGTGCCATTGATTTAAAGGGACATAAATACAGCTAACTTTGTTCTGTATTGAATACAATCTAGTTAAACTAACTAGATCAGCAATTAACACCATTTAAATCACTTGAAAAGGAAAATTAACACTAAGTATAATGTAAAAGGAGATTAAAATGAAACAGAGACAGAATTATAAGATCTTATGGCAGTTTATGTATCAATATTTGACATAATCTATTTTGCACAATTTACGACACAAATTTCTTTGGGTAACATTTTTGGGCATACAGTATACGTTGAATTATTTATTTATTTATTTTGTTTTATTTTATTTATATACCGCCCTTCTCCCGAAGGACTCAGGGCAGTGAACAGCCATAATAAAAACAATGTACAAAAATAAAATTTAAGAGCAGATTAAAATAATTAAATTTAAAACTCTCATTTTAAAACCAATTTTAAAACCCCATTAAGACCAAATTAAAATCATTTATCCCATCAGAGCGGCTTGCTGGAATAACAGGGTCTTCACTGCACCACGGAAGGCGTGGAGGTCGGGGATCCTTCGTTTGTCCGGGGTTAATTCATTCCAGAGGGCAGGGGTTCCCACAGAGAAGGCTCTCCCACTGGGGGTCGCCAGTCTACATTGTTTGGCTGATGGCACCCTGAGGAGGCCCTCTCTGTGTGAGCGTACCGGTCGGTGGGAGGCAATCGGTGGCAGAATGCGGTCTTGTAGATAGCCAGGTCATAAGCCATGGAGCGCTTTAAAGATGGTAACCAACACCTTGAAGCGCACCCGGAAGACCACCGGGAGCCAGTGCAGCTCATGCAAGAGGGGTGTTACCCATCATTACTTGCGCGGCCGCATTCTGGACCAGTTGGAGCCTCCGGGTGCTCCTCAAGGGGAGCCCCATGTAGAGAGCGTTACAATAGTCCAGACGGGAAGTGACGAGGGTGTGAGTGACTGTGCACAAGGCATCCCGATCCAGAAAGGGACACAACTGGGAAATCAGGCGAACCTGATAGAAAGCCCCCCTGGCCATGGCCGTCATATGATCATCCAAAGACAGCTGTGAGTCCAGGAGGATGCCCAAGTTGCGAGCCCTCTCTGAGGGGGGTAAGATCTCATCCCCAATAGTCAGCGATGGTGTAAACTGGCTATATCGGGACTCCGGGAACCACAGCCACTCAGTCTTGGAGGGGTTGAGTCTGAGCCTGATCCTCCCCATCCAGATCCGCACGGCCTCCAGGCAATGGGACATCACGTCAAAGGCATCATTGAGGTGGCCTGGGGTTGAAATGTACAACTGCGTGTCATCAGCATACAGTTGACACTTCACCCCAAAGCCACGGATGATCTCGCCCAGCGGCTTCACATAAATGTTAAACAGGAGAGGTGAGAGAACTGATCCCTACACCCCACAAGTGAGGAACCTCGAGGTCGACCTCTGAATAAATATTAGATGCCCATATACAAAAATGCAGTTATGTGAGGAAGGCTTGCTGCTATTCAAAATGTCTACCACTGTTGATATGATTAGTGACAAAACAGAGATTTACCACAGGGCAAAATAATACGGTTGGTTTCCTCAACTTCTCCTATCTTTCCAGAATGCTTTCTACCATATTTGGGGTTTTTTTGTTTTCTGATTTTTTTTTCCAGAAAAATGATGAGAAACTGTGGAATTTTCTCTTGGGGAATTTTTATTCCACTGCAGCATTCCTGTTCAAATCAGAAAGTCCTCTCCTTCCTGAAAGCTTTTAAATACTATTTTTGTTTTAATTGTTTCCCACAGGATATTTTAGGAATGATAGTAGTTATGTATGTACATAGTTATATGCATTTGGGGAATGATAGTAGTTATATTTTCTATTACTAGGTAATAGAAAAGTTATATTAAGTATAGCATTTTGTATATTTTGTCATCCAAAAGGCACTTTTAATTTAATTTTAGTGCTGTATGTTCTTCTGAACATTTGGTGGCATATAAATTTAAAAGAATAAATGTCTCAACAAAAAGTATTTTGAGGGCCAAGTGGTTTAGGCCCCAAATTCTGTTTTAGAGAAAAACAATCCTATATCTAGAATAATCGTTTTATGTATCCTCTTCCTCTTTGTCTATGTCATTATCTTGTAATTGCGCCTCAGCTCCATACTTTAGCCATAAGTGAGTGAGATTTGGGGATGACACTGTTGAAAAAGTTTCCTTTAGTTTTCTTGAAAATTGTTCTTAATCATAAAAGATAAGATGCCACATTTCTTTTACAGTGTTCAGATTTCAACCACAAACATGTTAGACATTAATCTGTTTTTCCTTCAATATCATGCATACACTGAACCTAGAGTAGTTTGTTTTTCAAACTTTGAATTATTTTCTTCTTGTATTCTATTTAATTTTTGTTGTCTTCAGGAGCCTTTCCTTACAAACTTCCATAAATAGCCATTTTGTAATCATTCAGATTATGTTCCTTCTTCATTCAGATTTTTCTTTCTTCTTATTTGCAACAGTCCTCTGCTATCTCTATATGTGGATATGTATTATCTGTGAAAGGGATATGGTGGGTCAGTGGCTAAAATGCCGAGCTTGTTCATTGAAAGGTCGGCAGTTCAGCAGTTCGAATCTCTAGTGGCGAGTAACGAGGTGAGCTCCCGTTACTTGTCCCAGCTTCTGCCAACCTAGCAGTTCGAAAGCACATAAAAAATGCAAGTAGAAAAATAGGAACCACCTTTGGTGGGAAGGTAACAGCGTTCCGTGCACCTTTGGCATTTAGTCATGCTGGCCACATGACTACGGAGACGTCTTCGGACAGCGCTGGTTCTTCGGTTTTGAAATGGAGATGAGCACCACCCCCTAGAGTTGGGAACAACTAGCATATATGTGCGAGGGAACCTTTACCTTTACATTTATAATCTGTGAATGTCACTTATTGAGTAACTTCATGATATATGTACTGCATTTTCTTAAGCTTGGGATCAAGATTGACTAGTCAATTCTCTCTCCACTATGTTTAATGATAGGGATTAATCAAGTGTTTATTGCTTTAATAATATTTCTGCAATTTTATTGTAGATTTTATAATTTTAACCACTTGGCTTTATGATTCTCTCTGTCTGAAGATTGACTCCTTTGACATGATTTGAACTAATCACTTAATTTTGTCATACAATATACCAGAACCTTTCATTAATCCTAAATATATGCATCTTTTTTTCAGGTATTATTACAATTTCTCAGACGCCTTCAGGGTTAGGGCAGGTTATAGATATTGTAAATAGAGAAAACGACAGAAAGTCAAGCCAACAGACAAGTAATGAGTTTTCTGACCTGTTCAAACTTTTCTATTTGCATGTGTCGTATAAAAATGTACTTATTTTATACCTTTTATCCTGTCTACAATCTCATCCTCATGCTGGGGCATCATCATCAGAATGTGATTTCAATTTCTTGAAAGTGTATTATACTGATTTCCCATATTACTGTTTCGGCCATTGCAATCACTGCAGTTCAGTTCCTGGGATGTAGTAGTGACATGGAAAATAAATACTAAATATCCCACCTTTAAAATGTATTTTTAATTTTACAACCTTTTTACATTTTTAAGCCAATGTAATTGTGCTTCATGCTCATCATGTCATTTTGTAGGAAACCATGAGGCTGATAACCAAACTAATAATGTTATGGTTCATTAACTAACATGTGAATTAGAGCAAAACCTTGCTTCTTGGAAAGCTTGCAAAAGGTTGATAGGTGAATAAGTAATTATCTTGAGATGAAGGCTTTCAAAGCAGCCTAGACTTTAACCAAGATGCCACATTACATCTCCATAAGCAGAGCAAATCATCATATCTTGTGAGAATGATTCCTATGTAGTAAGAAACAAGAGCTATTCCTCATGAGCCCATATTGTTTTGTAAGGGAATGAACCCAAACAAAATCCCAGAATAAACTCAGCATGGACACATATTTTGCCCATATTCTATTCTTTCTTCCCACAGGATTATATTCTGCAACTATGTTAACGCTGGGTTTTATACAATAAATTAGCACTCTGTGGTATATGATCAGAATCTGTTTAATTATATATTAGAGATTTTCACCTGCTAAGAATGCTTATTTTTTAAAAATGATTTTGAATAAGCAGATACTTTTTTTATTAGGCTTTTGGTTTGAATTGTGAATGATTATTGGGTTGCTTTTGGTAGGCAGCTGCTGACTTATGACAAGTATTCGTTTTTAAATGTGCTACCTACCTACCTCTTCTCCAAAATGTTGAAATCCTCCACTAAAAGCAATAAAGTGATCATTATGGCAGTTATAGCTCTATGGCAAATTTTCTTTGTCTTGAATAAATTATTACCTGACACTCTTGATTCCCCTTAAAACCTTATGGAACACAAAAACATGGAGGGGCATCTTTCAGTCATATTTATTTCTGACCTCTGGCTAAGTATGTGACCTTATTATATTCTGCTGGCTTCCCACAGTTGTAAATAGAATGGTGATACCTTCTAAGTGTGCTGTGCATGATTCTGAGATGACACTTCCACATGAGTAAATGTTTAAATTAGTTTATCTTGTGATCTTTAAGTACTGACTGGACAATCAGAAGCTTTTCGATGTAGATAACATATGGGAACTTTTACTGGTTTGGTTCAGAATTGGTGGATTGTATCTTATTTCAAAGGATGCTATGGGCAATCTGCACTTTTATAGAATTTTGGACTCTTCTAAATTGTACTGTGATTGAATTGTTTTATTCGGTTCCCTAAAACTTGCTTAGGTACTGTAAGTTAGTCTCTTCTTATTTGCTTAGCTTAATTAATTGATTATTTCTCACTTCTGACTTAATAAGGTGTTCTGTTTGTATTCTACATTTATAACATGTTATACAAGTAGTCATTTGTAATCATTAACTGGTAACTTTCCCTAGCTGATTCTCAGATTATGCAACTATTGATTGACTTATTTTTCCAAAGCAATCTAAGTACATCCAGAGGTGGGAACAACAATTTAGGGCTACAAAACTGTCCCCAAAAGGCAGACTTTTGTGGACACTTTTGCATTGCTTACTCCAACTGCTGCTGTTTGTAATACCTCTCCCCCTACCCAACGAGCTGAAGATGAAGGAAACTATCCTATAGAAATATCCATAATCATTCAATAAAGCTTTATTGATTTATTTTTTTAATTTTTTTAATTGGATTTTTAAAAATATACATCTATATCAATACATGAACAGTGTGGCCTCTAGGTATAATTCATTTTGATACAAACAGCAATAATCATAATAACAATAGTTGTTGCATTAATCAAACTTATGTAATATACATGATTGTTATAAGAATAGTTATTCAATATTTCAATGTTCTGTTGATTGATCTCTCCTTCCTTCCTTCTTCTGTATCTTACCTGCAGCCATTTCATCAGGAACACAAGCATTTTTTTTTTATTCTCCTGATCTGAATATTTATAGAAGAAAATAGGTATTTTTTCTGTTACAGCACACAGATGTATCTTCTTCTTCTGTAATTAAAATTTAGGATTGCTTTGCCTATTTGCAGTTGTTTATCCATTTTCCTGAAGATTAGCCCTATTAATTTCAATGTCAGGTTATAACACTTGGAAGAGTTTTGAAAAGAATTAAGGGTGGAAAAGGTTTTTGTCTGGCTGATTATTGTTATCATTTATTTGAGAAAAATAAAAGCTGCTATTGTAATTTAATTAAAAAAAACACACATTAAATACAGTATTACATATCCAGCATGACTTGCACTGCATAAAGCATTATTAATATTATTGGAATTGACTAGTTTCATAGCATCAAATTTGTATTTGTACAAATTTGTTTCATAGCATCAAATTTGTATTTGTACAAGGTGCTAGCAAGTAAAGGTTCATAGACAATAATCTTGAGGTAGAAGTGGAATGATATTACTCCCTAATGTCATAAGTAATGTTCTCTGTAAGCTGCCCAGGGTCATATGTTTGAGATGGGTGGCCATGTAAATTGAATTAAATAAATACATCTCCCTTGAAAAAATATGTAATTAACATTATTTCATGTTTCTCTAGGGAGCCAAGAGTTTCTTCCCCTTTCTCAAGAGAGCATGGATGATAAAGAGTGCCCAATCTTTAAGCCATCATCATTCAGATTTCTGTTATTTATGTTCTGATAGGAGTAGAATGTTCTGAAATACTATAGTACTAGATTTCCCTCATGTTTGATGGTTACAATAGAAATCCTATCCCATTCTTCTTTCTCAATAAAGTGCTTTCTGAATTTCCACTTCCCTTTAACCACAGTCATCAATTAGCGACTTGCCGTTATCCCATATTACCTCAATTAACAGAGCAAATGTGGAATGAGCAGGATGTAAATCAATTCTCCATGTAAGCAGTATACCTTGCAGATTGAATTTTCATGACCAATTTATAATCCCCAAAGCTTTTACAGTAAAAATTATTTCTTCTCATTAGAAAATGTGGTAACAGTATAAAACATGCATGCACACTTTAAATATATAATAGAAATTCTGCTAAATCAGACCCAAGACTTCTCTAATTCAACAGTCTGTTTCTGGAAGAGTCAACCTAGTATTTATGACAAACTGGTTTCCAATTGTTTCTGTCCATCACACACACTCTCACAAAACTAGCACATTCCAGGTCCATTCTTTGAGACATCATCTGATGGGATTTCGGAGGTGAGTCTTTTCTGTTATGGCACTAGCCCTGAGGCTCAACTGACCAGGAAAAAATTTGAGGACTTGACTGTGTCCTCAGGTATTGGGTTAGGATATTAGATTACCTTGTCATGGGAGGTGTAGTAAATATTGGTGTGCCACTACTAGGTTTTGTTGTTGTTGATTTTGGGATTAGGAGCACTGTTTTTTTATTATGTTCACAATCCAGATTCATATTTTTGCTAATTGGATAATTATATAAATCCTTAAATTGAATTAAAATTATTCCCCAAAATGAAACATGAATTCTGTGGGGATCACTGTCCTACTTATATACCTATGCCATTCAGTTAGCAGACTATTTTTGGCCTAGGGATTCCAATGAATTTTACTTTGATATTTTTGCATTATAAATTTGTGAGTTGCCTCCACATAAAGCTCTCTTATGCAGACTTGGCTTCAAATGTGTGTGTGGCTTTTAACAATGAATTGAACCTGTATTTATTTCTTTGATTCAACCAAGATATATACTCTATTTATTATATATGCATCTCCACTTTCTCTTTTGATGAATTGTTCTTATGAGCAGAGTAGATGTCACTGAAATGCACACATACTCATATATATAAAAGTACTTCTTATGGCATTGACCCTAAGAACTGTTAATCCAAGAAAGAACTAAGCAAACCACAACTGTTCCACATCTTAAGTGTTATTATATCTCTTATTGCATGATATAGCTCAGCAAAACTCTTCTGAGAATTAGCAGCTACTTGAGCTATTTCGTATGAATGAACGTGAAAATCTGTATCTGTCACAGCAGGTACAAATGCTGTTTCCCATGTGCTTCTCAAAGTAATGCATTCCTTTACTATAATTCCATTCCCTTCCCAATATTTTGAGTGAAGGACAATGGATAAAGAATAATCTATTGCTCAAAGTCTTCCTTTTCTTGCTACAACTAAGCCATAGTACAGGAACCAGATAAGATGATCTCAGCTTGATGAAAGAAGGTCAGTCTTTATCCTTCTCATTCTTAACTCTGTGCTGCAAAGCCTTGGCAAAACTTCCTTGGCTTAATCTCCTTAAAAAGTCCCATTCCACAGCGACTTCCTTGTATGACTAAAAGTTATAACCATATTCTATATTTTTTGCTTCTGTGCTATCATACTATTATGGTCATCACTCCTTACTGGTTCTATCATAACCAGTAATATGCCTTATTTTGCAAAGTCAGTGGATTTGTACGAACTTAATTTTCATTCTTTTTCAGGGTGAGTGAGGGAAGAAGAAGTTAATATGTGCACTTTTATACCTGGCATCTGAGGTACTTGGTTATTGTAAAACTTTATAATTAACTTTATGATTAATATACTAGGGGGATATCCTTCTGAAGTTCTGAAGCTCAGCTCACAGAAGTATGTAGGACACATACAACCCCCCCCCACACACACACTCCATTGATCCCTGTGAACTATTCTTCACTGGTTCCTTTTGGAGGTGTCATGTTATGGAGAAATAAGTTTATTTCCTTTTTTTCTTCTGAAATATTTAACCTATTTTAAAAGTAACTTAAGACAGCACTATCACAAGTCAGTTATTGATAATGATGCACTGGATAAGACTATAAGATTGAAAAAATAATGTATTTTGCCATTTTTTTTTCAAAAATAATAATCCCTGCAGCAAAAGGTCAGCTTTGTTGATCTATATCTCTCCTTGCAGTTTTTCTCATGTTCCATCATACTCAGGTTTTAAGTTGTTTTACAGAATAATATTATTGATTGATTTGATTTGATTTGAATTGAATTATATCTTACATTTGGCCAGGAGCTCAGATATTATTTACTTTAAAAAGAATTATAATGTTTTAATTAGACTTTTACTCTGATCCAGATTAGCTATACATAAATATGTTAGTTACCACTTTTTAACAGATCTGATTTTTTTTTGTAGGTTAAGTTAGCTAGAGTATGAAAAGGAAGATGAAGAAAGAAAAAATAGAGTGAATTTTCCCCATTTCACTTCTACCACTTAAGTTTATTTAATTAATCTTTATTCTATTCCTTGTCATATATTATGTTCCTAGCATGTGGAGAACCATACTGAACATGGTAATCATATGGTTACTGAACATAGAAAGCTTTTCAGAAAAAGGAACTGCTATTCTTCATTTAGTACCACTCACATGATTGAATATATTGGATTTCAACATTAGACTTTTGAAAATACCTCTTTTTTTCTAAAAAGAAAAAATATTTAATTGAAATTACTTAAATTTGTTATTCCATTTATAAGGAAATTTGGCAGTTTCTTTTTAAAAAGTTCTTTTATCAAAACTGTGCAAGTGAGAAGTTTGGAATACTGTATTTTTTGGAGTATAAGTTGCTCTGGAGTATAAGACACACATTAGTTTTTAGGAGGAAAACAAGAAAAAAAAATTCTGTCTCTGCCTACCAGCATCCATAGGTATTCATCTGGCTAGTGTCCTTGCAGCAAGTAGTGAACAGCCCGGTCAGCTTCAGCACATTATTGCAACTTGATTTAGCACGAGCAGCTGATTGGTGGGTGGATAGGCCTCCCGGAATACCCCCAATCAGTTGTTACAGGCTGCAGGGATTGCCGCAGACCATTGCCGCCTCCATACCTCCAGATTTTTGGCTCCGTGCCTTGTGTTTTTGGCCTCTGTGCTTCATGTTTTTGGCCTCTGAACGCTCCTTTTTAGACCCATTCCAGGCTGTGGTAATTGCCACAGCACATTGCTGCTGATTGCCACCTCTGCGCATCATATTTTCGGCCTCCGTGTGTTGCATTTTCGGCCTCCACGTGCCCTGTTTTTGGCACATCACATTTTTTGGCAGTTCCAGGCAGCGGGGATTGCCGCTGCAACCCCCCCAATCCCTGCCACCTGGAACTGCCCAAAAAACACGATGTATGGAGGCCAAAAATGAGGTGTGCGGAGACCAAAAACGCGATGCACAGAGGCTGAAAACGTGATGCACGGAGACTGTGATCAACAGTGATGTGGTGTGGTGATCTCTACAGCCTGGAATGGGTCTAAAACGAAGCATTCAGAAGCCAAAAACACAATTCACAGAGGCAAAAAATGTGATGCATGGAGGCGACGATGAGCTGTGGCGATTCCAGCAGCTTAGAACAAGTCTAAAACACTGTGTGAAGGCCGAAAACATGACACATGGATGCCAAAAACAGCTGAAGGGTGGGGGCCAGTGGGTGGGTGGGGCTGCATTCAGTGTATAAGATGTACCCAAATTTTCACCCTCTTTTAGGGGGAAAAAAGTGCATCTATACTCCAAAATGTTCAGTAGTTTGAAATGCAAGATGATTTTTCTGTTCCATTACTGGAGGCATCCCCAGAGTCTGGACAGTGTAGCAGAAATGCAGATTTCTCACCTTAATGGGTCAGTGAGTCATTTCCGATCCAATCACTACTGCCAGGTATCCACAAAAGGAAAATGGGTTGGAAGGAAAAAGATAAATTACTTTGCACTTATTCACAGCAAGATATGCGGAATCAATATTTATGACTTACAGGTATAGGTAGTCCCCAGTTTATGCCAGAGTTACAATGGATATCTCAGAGCTACCTACTTTATGTTGTAGTCCCACATGATCACATTTTGGGCACCTGGCAACCGGTTCACATTTGGAACAATCTCCTACCTGAGGGCTCACTACCAGTGGTGGGATTCAATTTTTTTTACTACCGATTCTGTGGGCGTGGTTTGGTGGGCATGGCATGGCGTGGTGGGCATGGCAGGGTGGGCGTGGCAGGGGAAGGATAATGTAAAATTTTCATTCCCTTCCCACTCCAGGGGAAGGTTACTGCAAAATCCCCATTTTCTCCCAATCAGCTGGGACTCAGAAGGCAGAGAATATATGGGGGGTGGGGCTGTTAGAGGTGGTATTTACTGGTTCTCCAAACTACCCAAAATTTCCAATACCTGTTCTCCAGAACTGGTCAGAACCTGCTGAATACCACCTCTGATCCCTACCATTTTAGCCTCCAGAGCACTGTGAAATCCTGATTTTTCCTGCAAGCATTGGACTAGGATGGAAGCTGAACAGGAAAGCTGTTTGACTGATGCCTAGGTTGGGGTGAGGGTGTTTTTGTTTTTAGTTACTTTTTATGGCTTGTTGGGAGCTGTCTAAAGTAATTATATGATAGGCAGTCATATAAGTACTGCAAATAAATAAATGATTGATTGATTGTTGTGCTGTAAGTAAAAATAGAATTAACACGAAACTCCCTTTCATTGTCAATTCTACTACCTGAGTTCTACAAAATATCATTGAATGCAAGATTTATTTTGTTGGCCAACTCATGAGTGCTCTAGCTAAAGACTTATCCATAAATGGACAGCTGATTTTTTTTTCTTTTTTCCCAAAGAAGATGACAGCAATGAAGAAAATGGCTAAAAATTGTTTAATTTCTACTTTTTAAAACTCTCCAGGACACCAAACAAAGTGCTAACCTTCTTTATTAATGAGACTGTCATTAGGTATATTTTCTCCTTTCCTAATGCTATCATTATTTTCTCCTGTCCTGCATTTTGATAAAAGCAAAGTAATTTACATTTTGCTAATTACAATATCAGGCTCATGGTTTCTAAAATATCCTTTCTAAATATCAATTTCTTGCATGCGTTTCCCTTTTTTTTAAAAAAAGCTTTTAACTTCATTCTATACCTAGCTTATCATCAGGCTGCATAATGAGACAAAAAGAGTGGCCCATTTCCAGCCTTCAATGTGTGTTAATTAAAGGATGGGATTGGAAGATAAGAAATTATTGTAAAGGTTCAACTGATGCCAGGGGCTGAGGAAGTGAATGTTTATAATCAGCAAATGTTCATAATCCTTCATAAGAAATTGACCATTCATGAAATAAATTTGGCTGTTACCTATGGAACACACTCTGCACAGTTTAGAAATAAAAAATGTGAATGCTTAGTATTTTATATTATAGAGTTTGTAAGCAGCCATTCCTTGCAGCAAATAAGAGATTAGAAACAAAATTCTGATTAAACATGGCCATGATAAACACCCCCTGGAGTCCACAAACAACATTTCTCTCTGATTGTACTCAATATATCATAACAAAATATACCATGAGCTCCATCTTTTGCAGGAAGCAAGGCTGTGGTGAGTTTAGGAAGGAAAACAAATATCGATTTTCAATTTCAAAAATTGAAACACTTTTTCTGTCTCTGTAACCTTGGAAAAGGAAATCCAGTCTATCTTGTGGACTAATAAGAATACAGTCCAAATGAACTAAGGAAATAATTAATAGCTATTTTATTGCTGATACAATATTCTTCTGAGAGACAAAAAAATATAGATGGTCAACTCTTCAACATTTTGTCTTTTATTCCTGATTCAAGGAAAACTTGAATTAATGGTAAACAAAGCAATGTTGTAAGAAGTATATAGTTTTACTTAGTGGTTAAAGTGCTGTCTTAGAAACAAGAAGACTGTGAGTTCTAGTCCAACCTTAGGCACTAAAGTTGACTGGGTGATTTTGAGCCAGTTACTTTCTTCAGACAAAACCACCACACAGAGTTGCTGTTGAAAAGAAAATGGGAGCAGGAAGTTTTATATATGTTCACTGTGTGCATTGTTTACGTATAAAGTAATAAAAGTTTGATTTAAAAAAAATCAGAAAATAAGTTTCTAAAGTCTGATTCATAATACACATTTTAATCAAATATTATTTCAGTAATTTCATTATTCAATTATTTCAATGGGAAAAAGTAAAAGAGAAAATAGCTCAGTTCCAATGTTAAAATGGGTTAGTGTTAGGTATCCATGAATTCAGACTGAAATATGAACATCAGCAATGAATTTGGAGTGCATGGGTATGTTTAGGAAGGCACTGATTGTTTGAGTATGGCTTATCTACATTTCCTGGTAAAATACATGTAAAAATCCCACTGGAGTGTAAATCCACTTAGGGTTAGGGCTACATTCCATGAATTCAGGCAGCAATATGGACATCGGCAATAAATTCGGAGCACATGTATTGTTTAGGAGGGCACTGATTTTTCGAGTCTGGCTTATCTACATTGCATGGTAAAATACATGGAAAAACATGATTGGGGGTTTAATCCATTTAGGGTTGTCAATTTTGCTGCCCAAATTCATTAAACCCTAAATGGATTTAGCCCCCAATGGGATTTTTCCATGCATTTTACCAGGAAATGTAGATAAGCCAGATGTGATGACCCAGGAAAAGGCAAAAAGGTCACACAGCCAGCTGAGAGTTCAAACTTGCCTTTAATGCTCTAAATTTCCTCAAACACTCCTATGTTCTTGGCAAGTCCCAGAGCAAAGCGCATACACATACACATGGCAGCCTCTGGCTGCGGGCAGTCCAGCAAAACAAAGGAACAGGGAAATGAGTCCATAAAGCAAGGAACAAACAATGAGTCCACAAAGCAAGGAACAAACAGTGGAGCCTGTAGTACAGTGGACTAAAGCACTGTTATTAACAACTGCTGCTTGCAATTACTGCAAGTTCAAATCTCACCAGGCTCAAGGTTGACTCAGCCTTCCATCCTTTCAAAGGTAGGTGAAATGAGGACCCAGATTGTGGGGGCAATAAGCTGACTTTGTATAAATATACAAAAGTATGAAGGCTATTGCTTAACGCATTGTAAGCCGCCCTGAATCTCCGGAGAAGGGCGGCATATAAATTAAAGCAAAAACAAACAAACAAACAATGAGTCCATGAGGGAAGAAACAAATAGTTAGTCCACGAAGCAAGGAAAAAACAAGTCCATAAAGCAAGGAAGAAGCAATGAGTCCATGAAGTAAGGAAGAAGCAAGCATTCTGGCAAACTCCAAATGTTTTCAATGGCACACAAAACTCTACAAATTCAGTGTTTGTTCCCGACAAATGCCCCTCCCCACAGTGTTGAAATCTCAATCCCCAGGTGTGCCTTTTGAAGAGGGACAGGGTGCTCTCCTCCCAAGTTATCAGGTTGGTCTGCCCTGTTCCAGCCTTCTCTCCACTCTCCATGCTCAGGGATCAGGAGGGGGTGGTCCTTGCTCATCGCCTAAGTTCTGTCGCTCCTCATTTCCACTGCTTGTGCTCTTTTGCAGTGGTGGGATTCAGCCAGTTCTGTCCGGATCGCACGATTGGTATCGGCGACTGCGGGAGGCTCCGCCCACCCGCCCAGACATAATGCACGAATACTGCACATGCACAGAAGGCTGTGCGCATGCACAGAGGTAGCATGTGCAAGCAACTAAATTTATTGCTGATGTTCATTTTACTGTCCAAATTCATACAGGTCTAATCCTAACCCTAAATGGATTTACCGAAAGGGATTTTTCCATGTATTTTACTAGATAATCTACATAAGCGAGACTTGAAACGGCCTGCTAAACATACCCATACATTCTCAATTGTTTCTGATGTCAATTTTGATGTCTGAATTCATGGAGACTGAACCCTAACACTAAATGGATTTGTCCTCAATAGGATATTCCCATTTATTTTACCAGAAAATGTAGACAGGGCAGGTTCTAAAATCAGTGGCAAACTCAGCATCTCCGTGGTCCCCAAATTTGTTGGTGATGTCCATTTTGCTGTCCAAATTCATGGAGGACTAAAGCTAACCCTAAGTGGATTTAGCCACCAATGTGATTTTTCCATGTATTTTACAAAAGTACATAAGCCAGATTTGAAAAGTCAGTGCGCTCGTAAACATATCCATGCACTCTGAATTTGTTGCCAATCTCCATTTTGCTGTCCAAATTCATGGAACATTAACTGTAAGCCTAAGTGGATTTACCCCCCAATGGGATTGTTCCATGTATTTTCTCAGGAAATGTAGATAAAGCTGGCTCGAAAACTCAGTGGCCTTCTGAAATACCCATGAGCTCAGAATTCATTGGCAATGTCCATTTTGCTGTCTGAATTCATCGATCCCTGATCGTAAGTGCATTTACTCCCAATGGGATTTTTCCATTTAATTTACCAGGAAATGTAGATAATGTTCTGTCCCCAACCACACGCACACACACCAACAGACGTTCAACAGATAAGGCTGACTCAAAAAATCAGGGCCCTACTCACCATACCCATTTGCTCCAAATTCAATGCCAATATCAATTTTGCTGTGCTAGAAACCACAAGACTTAACCTTAGCGGTTAAGGTGCTGTCCTGCTGTTGTAAGGGATTTTGAGCCAATTACTTTCTTCAGACAAAACTACCTCACATGGTTGTTTTTTGAGAGGAAAATAGGAGGAGGAAGGAGTTTTATGCATGTTCACTGTGTGCATTGTTACTTATAAAGTAATAAAAGTTTGATTTAAAAAAATCAGTAGATAAGTTTCCGAGTCTAATTCATAATACACATTTTAATCAAGTCATTTTCAGTAGGAAAAAGTAAAAGAGAAAATAGTTCATTTCCAAGGTTAATATGGAATCTATGGAGGTTTTTTGGTTGTATCATGAAGCTAAATCTGTATATTCTAAGGCTTAATAAATTTGAGACAAGTATCCTGACTATAACAATTATTCCATTTGTGAAAGGGACACTAAAAATAACATAATAACATAACACTGGTCTGGTGCAATGAAAGTCTGTGGGAATACTTGCAATCCCAGTTGATGATGATTGCAGAGCCTGCTAGACAGGTAAGGGCAGTGATAGTACAATATCAGGACCTGGGACAAGTCACTGTGGAATTTAGTGGCAAGGTTAAGATGAAACACCAGTAGAATTCAAACTAGACAGCCTGTTGTTGAAGCAAAGTGACTTATATTGGATGAGACAATTTGTTGAGAGGAGCTGTCATTTCTTTTCGTCCTGAATAACACATAAGACAGCAGTTGAAATATTCTCAAGGGAAAGGGAACTGTTCTTGTAAAAAGGAACTGGGCCCACTACAACTAGAAAACATAATTGAAACATGATGCAATTAGGGGGCAGGGAGGAGAAGTAAAGCAAAGGTGAAGTATGTAATAAATTCATTTTTGACAAGCGAATTCTAGAGTAACTGTCAACTTCATTAATACATTTATTAAAATATCCTTGTACAGCCTTTGACAAAATTTGCTAGAACTAATATAAAGGCCAATATAGCTATTTATTGCATTTTTTTTAAAGGTTCAGGAAATAGACACTTCTTTGCAGATTAGGCTGTACATCTAGTACCCATATCTAAAAATTACCTAGCCTCTAGACCTGTTGCAGTTCAGTCTCAATTATTGGGCTTTCATCCCTTTCATTATCAACAATAAAAATATTTACATATATCATTGACATATTGATGTTTCCTCTGTCTAATCCCCTCACCAGCCTCCAGAGTCTATAGTTATGTTTTTAAAAAAACAAAGTGGAAAAAAGAAACTGTGTGGTGTGCTATGGAATTAATGCTATAGGACTAAGGAAATGTAATCACATTCAAGCAGTGTTTTCTAAAAGTAACCCTTCATTTCCGGTCAAAGCATTCTTCCTGTTTTAAATCACCCAAATAATACAGCAAAACATCATGATTGGGTTGCATGAAATCATTCAAAATTAAGTAGGATTGCATTCTCATTGGCATAAACATTTGAAAGATGGGTTGGGGCAGTTAAGAAAATATGCCATCTAACAAATCTTGTGACTTCTTTATATTAATTGGGAAGCAATTACAAATTTGACAATAAGATCTGGATTCATACAGACTTCTTTCTGCCTGTCATATAACCGTCTCTTTGATGAGTTTAAACCCCCTTCTACAATCAGGATGTTTAATGTTTGCTAGATTGTGGCATCATAATTTTTAAGCTAGGCAATTGATGCACTATTTCCATAAATACATTGAAGTTTCCATAAAAAACATTAAAGGATTTTCCAAATTAGAATAGCAGTTCAATAAAAGAATGAAATTCACATGAAAACGTTTGAAGATTTGGACTAAAAATGCAAAAAAAAAAAAAAAAAAAAAAAAAAAGCCCTGTTACAATTGGATCAATTCATTTAAGAGTCTGGGGAGTGGTGATTAGAGGACCTTGGAAAGACAAGGTGGGTTATATTTTTAGAAACTAAACTGCTGACTGGTGCTGTTTGATGACCTTGTTGTACTTGTTGTAGGTTTTCCTCAGCTCAATGATATTCATAATTTCCTTGGTACACTGCTATTTCCATATCATTGACAAATACCGCTAAACCAAAATGAGCAATAAAAACTCTTAATTTGCCATGACAAATAAACTTTATGAAAGATAAGTTATTTTAATAGACAACATGTGAAAAAGAAGACATTTTTGATAATGATTTTGATTATAGTTATACAACTGATAGATTATTTGGTTATTCTAGTACCCAACACTATGTTTTACCTTTAATTTCTAAGGGACATTGACAAGTTATAATCCCTGTCTAGTGTGATGGTTTCAAATTTTGTATTCTCCTAAATTAGTTATTTGGTGACCTCTTCTTGATGAAAGGATGTAGATCTGGCCTTGGAAAGGGGGAAGAGGAAGTAGAAGGGACAAGGGAACTCTTAAGGAAGGGGATAAATTTATTCACTCCTGACAAAGTGAAAGAAATAAGGAAGAAGTTCCAAAAACCCTACCCTACCCACCCAGCTGGTCATTAGGCAGATCTTATTAGTGGTCCATAGGATTTAAAATTATGGATTTAGTTGTCCCTGAGGTCCAAAAGGTTGGGGACCCCCGACTTAGAAAATCACCTGAAAGATACCAACTCATACATTCAGTGATTAGTTACCTTTTCTGGAGACTATGGTCAATATCCTAGAAATTTATATTATAACTATAATAAAAAATTATACTATGCTACACAATTATAATTAAAACAAAACAGTTCTAAGACGTCTCCACATTAAACACTCATTATCTCACATTACTTTTTTTTTTTAATTTGATTTATATGCCGCCCTTCTCCGGAGACTCAGGGTGGCTTACAATGCGTTAAGCAATAGCCTTCATACTTTTGTATATTTTATACAAAGTCAGCTTATTGCCCCCACAAACTGGGTCCTCATTTCACCTACCTTAGAAAGGATGGAAGGCTGAGTCAACCTTGAGCCTTGGAGAGATTCGAACCAGCAGTAATTGCAGGCAGCTGTGTTAATAACAGGGTGCTTAGACCACTGTACCATCAAGGCTCATATTAGACACACATTAGACACACTTTTTCAAAAGGCAACTGGACTGGGTTTTTTTCCCTCCTTCAGGAAGAAGAAGTTTCATTTCTCATGCAAGAAGCTTCATGAGTTTTCATGGTTGGAGGATGGAAGTATAGGTTCTGACTAAATGGTTGGGGAAGGAGGAAATGGAAGGCTTATATTTCGTTGCAGTCATCTAGTCCTTAACACTCTCTCTGAGAGCTCTTGAGGCCAGTTGGGGGTTTATTTTTATCCTCAGAGACATCTGAATCAGAGTGCAATTGGTTGTGGAATCTTCTTGGAACTGCTGCAAGGACTGTGCTGTCCTTGGAGACACCTGGAGATAGGTGGTATCTTATCCCTCTCCCTCTGTTGAGAGAAGGTTGTTCAGTTTTGTTTTGTTTTTAATTTTGATTTATATGCTGCCCTTCTCCGGAGACTCAGGGCGGCTTACAATGTGCTAAGCAATAGCCTTCATCCTTTTTGTATATTTATACAAAGTCAGCTTATTGCCCCCACAACTGGGTCTTCAATTTACCTACCTTAGAAAGGATGGAAGGCTGAGTCAACCTTGAGCCTGGCGAGATTCAAACCTGCAGTAATTGCAGGCAGCTGGTCTTAATAACAGGGTGCTTTAGATCACTGTACTACCAAGGCTCTAGTTAAGTGTTAATATAAATGACTTCTCTTACCCCTCTGTCAAACCAATGCTTTTTTCCAAAATGTGGACTTTGCTGTCTTCAAAAGAGTGATCTTTCTCTTTCAAATGCAGATGGACTGCTGAATCTTGTCCTGCTAGGTTTGATTTCCTATGTTGTGCTATGTGCTTGTGAAGTGGTTGTTTTTACCAGAGGTGGGTTTCAGCAGGTTCTGACCAGTTCTGGAGAACTGGTAGCGGAAATTTTGAGTAGTTCGAAGAACTGGTAGTAAAAGTTCTGACTGACCCCACCCCCATCTATTCTCTGCCTCCCAAGTCCCAGCTTATCAGGCAGAAATGGGGATTTTGCAGTAACCTTCCCCTGGAGTGGGGTGGGAATGGATATTTTACAGTATCCTTCCCCTGCCACGCCCACCAAGCCACGCCCACTAAGCCATGCCACGCCCACCAAACCACACCCACAGAACCGGTAGTAAAAAAATTTGAAACCCACCTGTGGCATCCTTCCCCTGCCATGCCCACCAAGCCACACCCACCAAGCCATGCCAACCAAGCCACGCCCACAGAACTAGCAGTAAAAAAAATTAAAACCTACCACTGGTTTTTACCAATGTACAGAGCTACACATCTCCCTGTATTGCACATATCACATTGCTCAGTTTGTGTCTGAGTGTTTCAAAAGCTCTCTGATTCATTTAAAACATTATTGACTACTGTCTTTCCAGTGTTTTTTTTTTAAAATAAATGTGTTAAATTAGCAAGTGGAATTGATTATTTCTGCAAAGTCTAGGAAATAACTGTGCCACTCTGAAATATCTGGTTCTTACATGATTGTTAAGAGAGAGTTTGGGGGAAAATATGTTTTGTCTTTAAAGATGTTACTCGTATGCCTGAATCACCTTGGATTGAAGCTAAAGAGCTTAGTAACTGTTATAAATCACATGAGGAACAGCAGAACTATCTTGAAAATATAGAAAGAAAGGAGGTCTGGCACCTTGTCTTACTTTGCAGAATTGGAGATAAAAACACCAGTGTCTGGGTTGTTACCCTGAAAATTTTCATTCTGACTCAATGTTTCTCTACCTTGGCAACTAAGATGCATTGACTTTAAATCCCAGAATACAGCCTGGGGAATTCTGGGAGCTAAAGTCTGTGCATCTTAAATAGCCAAAGATGAAAAATACAACCATTTTACCATGTCTTAATAGACATCATCTTAATTTATTAACAATTGTATGCTATCAAAGATGACTACTTGCAGTCAAACCATCCTGTTAAATCCTACAATGTTAAATGCAGTAGGGTAACCACCTGTTCCCCTTTTCCCTGTATTTTCACTTGGATTGAAATTGTTTTTTAAATCCTGATAGTACTCTACACTGCTAGCATTTCATAGTATACATTAATTAAAAATAATGACTATTTTGGTAGTTTTTCTTGCCTAAATATTCTGAGAGTATACAGTATAAAAATATTTAATACAATTCAGTTTTGCACCTAGCTGTATTGAGGTAGCAGTCACATATCTATTGTTTTGCTTTTGAGGGTGAAATTCAATGGAAATCTTTTTACAGAGAATGGAATTTTATCTAGAACTGTAGAAATATATAATTTCAATTCATGTCATTTCTTATTTCTATTTCTGGAAAGAAGATATCTGAAGGGTTTGCTATTAATGCTCTCTCCTACAATATATATGTCATTTTCTATAAAATATTTTTTTCACATTCTGTCTCCATAGTAAATGTGAAATGGCACATAGTATAAAAACATATCAATACTGTATCCATTTTATTAAATATTAAATGGCAATGTATGTGGATAATTGATGTCAAAATTGTATCACTAAATTTTACACAATAAAACACATGCATGTATCGAGTTTGCCTTAGACATCAAACTATAACCAATAAGCAGTTGTTTTCTGTCAAGATAGTTAACTATTACAAAAACAGGATGCTTATTCTACTGGTTATCAATGGATTATAAAGAAAGGAAATAGCTACTTATTTTTATGGATGATATAAAGAGAACCTACGAGCCTCTACATTTACGTACTTCAGTATTGAAGAACAGAATTAAGCAAGCATTTGTTTACTCTCTAAAGGGTCATACTCAAATTATACTTTGTTATATCTTGTCCTTGGTGAGACAATTGTGTAGAGTAGGATGATTCTTCCCAACTTCAATCCAATTAACCCTGAGAAAGAGATATTACTTAACTTGGAGATGGCCTCACCACTACTTCATATGAACATACAGACGTGAACAGCCTTGAATGTCTCATGAGAGGAAGATAAAGTATTCCAAAATAAGATAGAATTCTCCTCCTTTTATTTTTATGTATTTATTAATCAAGGTTAAATAGCTGCCAATTTCATGGAACATGAGATCTTTCTTTACTAAATCCAAAGATGTGCAAACATTGAAAAGTAGGTATGTTTCATTAAGGTTCACAGCTTATTTATGGTAGTCTAGAATTTCCATGGGAATTTGCATGCAGGTCTAAGCTGCTTCCACTATCATTTCTCTAGGGTTTCCTTTCTGGCAGAAGAGGCAAAAGATTTTTATTCTTTTTGACATTGTATCATTGTAGTCTTAAATATTTTTATTAATGCCTTTTGTTAATATTCTTTCTTTCTGTCTTATGTTACGTTGGCTGGGGCCATAAGCTATGTTTCTGCATTAAAACTCCCCTGGTCACCTTTAAAAGAAGGATTATATCCTTGCTAATTTTTGAATAACTTTTGATGAGTTTTGATACCATAGCAATAGCAATAGGACTTAGACTTATATACTACTTCACGGTGCTTTACAGCCCTCTCTAAGTGGTTTACAGAGTCAGCATATTGCCCTCCTACAATTTGAGTCCTCATTTTACCCACTTCGGAAGGATGGAAGGCTGAGTCAACCTTGAGCCAGTGAGAATCAAACCTCTGGCAGTCAGCAGAATTAGCCTGTAATACTGCATTCTAGCCACTCTGCCACCATGGATATCATGGATACCATCTTTCCATATTGTGTGCTAAGCAATTTACAGAAACTGTCACTGAAAGACTTTTGCTGAACCTTATGACATTTATTTATTTAAAGATAATACCGTTTCTGAATGTAAATATCATTATATGGATCAATGGTTTTTCACAAGAACATTGTTCTACTCTTCAATTTCTCCAAAAACTGCGGAATCATCTTCACTCTTACCAACTTTGGAACACTGAAAAAGAAAAACTAGGAATACTATGAACTAATCAGTGTTCCCTGTAATTGGCCAAAGGAATATTGTAAAACCTATTTAGGTCAGTGCTCCTGAATCAAGTTATTATAGTCCCCAATCTATACCCCTCCTCCACTGCAGGACATAGAATTATTAAAAACAATAAACAGCTGCCTTTTCTCTATTCTCCAATCCATTTTTAATAAGTGTTTATGCATATGTCTGGTTTATTGTTTGTTTGTTTTGCAGAACTATTGATTGGACTTATAGTTTGACTTATTGTTTTTGGTATAATATGTTAATTGAAATAGAAGATGAGACATTGTCCCTAATAGTTAATCACATATTTTGACCTAAAGAAGAATTTAGTGTTCTGGCTTCTTTTGTGATTCTGGCATCCATTACTAGCAAATTGTGTTCCTGCCTATTCAACTGTTCTCTGATCTGTATTAAATTAATTCATACAAATGACTAGAATGAGTGGAAAGAGTATCACTCAGTTGAAAGTAACCAAAGTGTTCCTGAAAATTGACTGGATCGTCCATTGAAAGCTAATGGCCTCAGTCGTTATCTCACTCTGTTTAATTCTGTAGAGTTGGTCTTCTGACTTGCATTTGGAAGAATGACAACTATTGAATCAGCACAAATGATTGTATCTTTACTAGAAATAATTAAAGCAAAACCATCTGTCTGAAATCAGTTCATATTGTCAAGTTTTGCTCTTAGCTCTGTGATAAAAGGATGCAATGTTCTAAAACCTGAATATATTTCTTTCACTTTCCTTCTCCTTCTCTCCATAGCTCGGGAATACATTGAAAGATATGGTAGATCTCAATTTTAGATCCTGAGCTGGAGGGCAATTCCCTAAAGTAATTCATCATCATAATACTGTATGATTAGAGCATAGCAAAGCAGAAGGGAAGATCCAGTCACTTCTCCCTCCCCCCCGCTCTCTCTCTTTCTCTCTCTCCTCTCACCTTTTTTCTTTTTAATTCTGATCATTAGGATCAGCTGTCTTTTTCTTTTTCCGTCCCTCCCTCCTCCTTTTTTTCTTTTTATTTCCGATCATTAGGAAGAGCAAAACTTGTGCTCTAGGAAACAAAAAATGCATATATTTATTCAGTTTCAAAATTCGCATGCAATAATTGGAGGAAATGTCTGGTGTTAATAAGCATTGAGAACAGCAAGATTTTAGTTTTTAGTTATATAGAAAAAGTGAAAGGTTGTTCCATATATGTATACAATGTTAGATATTGTTCAAGGAGCTTATGACAGGGATGACTGAATGGCAGGAAGATCTGACAAATGCAATTTTCTGTAACTTGTATATTCTCTCCTCCTCTCTGTCATTGTTGATTGATTCTTTTACTGAGATATATATTGGTCTGTGGGGAAAAAAATGATGCAGTATGTTGCCCTTTGTCACCAGTTTCTCTTGATGCATTGTTACAAAAGGAAGTAAAAATAGAGAAGATTGAGGAAAAATTAATAGCTTGCCAACTCTTTGTTCTTTTATACTTAGGCTCTGTTAAAGCACTCATTAACCCTAAACCTATCTTCAACCCTAAACCTACCTTCAACTCCACCATAGTGAGTTGTAGAGACATATGTAAATGAATACTTACCTAAATATATAGGCATATATTTTCAACCAGTATAAGAGCTGATATACATTACTTTCTCAAGACCAGAGAATGGCAAATAATTCCTCTATATCAGGGGTGAAATGCTCCCAGTTTGGACCAGCTCGGGCGAATAGGTAGCGATGGCGGCGGGCAGTTTGGAGAACCAGTAGCAAAAATCCCTTTCCCCCCCCCAGCCTCCAGCTTGCTTACTTTAGCTGCTGGTCGCAACCCCTGCCTTGCTTTGTTTGCTGTAATCCCTGATCCATTGCATCAGCAAGCAACTGAATCTCCCTGCCTGCAATCAAGCTCATCAGTGAGCAGCTCTATTTGCCTGCCTGCCTTGTCCCTTCAATTGGGTAAGTTTTTTTCCCCTTTGGGAGCTTTAAAAAAAATAGTTAATTGGGGTTTTTTTTAGTTGTTCTTTTTTTAGATCTAGCCATTTAAAGTTTAGGAAGTTTTAAATTTAGCTGCTTTTATATAAAAATAAAAATAAAATAAAATAAAATATGTGCAGCTTTGTGAGATTTGGTGTGTTTCTGTAGTGTTTCACTCTAACTACACAAACACACAAACTCTCACAAAGCTGTATGTGGAATTTTGTGTGTGTAAAGTGTGAAATTGGTTTTTTGGACTTTTTTTGAATTTTTTTTTATTTATTTTTAAAACATAAAACATAAAACAACATTTTTTTGGAGAAAGAGTTTGGCCTGGTATAACCTAGGTATAAATTTCCAATTTCATCCATTAACATCTTAAGCCAAAAAAAAACCAAAAACAAATCTAAACCCAATTTTTATCATTCAGTCTAACATCTTATTCTAACGTTTAAGTTTCTATTATGTAGTCACCCTAACTCTTAAACTTCAAATTCAAACAGCACTTTATAGTATTCATTTATCATTTTACCAATCAGTATTTCATATATTTTCTGTACTTCAAAGACCCAAATCAAGTCAATGTTTCTTTTAGAACACATCTAATAACCAATATAAAATATTTCATTCCTCTCTGAAAGACATTTTAAAGTCAATATCCATTCTTCA
The DNA here is from genome assembly GCF_059756535.1 of Pantherophis guttatus. Classification (NCBI taxonomy): domain Eukaryota; kingdom Metazoa; phylum Chordata; class Lepidosauria; order Squamata; family Colubridae; genus Pantherophis; species Pantherophis guttatus. The sequence continues at coordinate 177,199,279 of NC_142064.1, forward strand.
AAAGTATCTCCTTCATTGCTCCTAGGTTTAGTTTTAGCTGGATTGCAGCTTAGTTAGCTGGTTTCCAGGGATGCTTTCCTCCACTCCTAATCTTATTTATTGGCTGGATCACAGTTAGTTTTAACTGCTTCCAACATTTTCTCCTTCACTCCTCCTAGGTTTATTTTTAGCTGGATAACAGCTTTTTAGCTGTTTACCAGGGATGCTTCCCTGGTTTTTTTGGACTTTTTGTGGCTGTGTGAGGTTCCTGCTTGTTGCAAGGGCCATTTTGGGTCTAGCACAGCTGCTTTTACATTGTGGGTGAGCCAGTTGTGTTTTGTTGTGTTTTGTAGGTTAAAAAAGGGCAACAAAGTGACTTTGACTTGGCCACGCCCACCTGACCAACAAGCCACACCCACCCAGTCACCTGACTACCAAGCCCACCCACTAATTAAGCCACGCCCACAGAACCGGTAGCAAAAATGTTTAGATTTCACCCCTGCTCTATATCCAGCTCCCATTGCCACCCTTTAAAGGATCTCCAAGAAAACTCTACTACCTATAGTACCTTTAAGTTATAGAGTGATTGAGAGAGAGGGAAAAAAACTATTAAAGAATTTGGATGGACTAGTGATAATAATTTTTGTCTCAGTTAAACTATTATTCATTGTATAGATATATTTGGGGAGTGATGTGGTGGCCTAGAGGTGGAGCTCTCCTAGGCAGTTCGATCCTAGGCAGAGGCAGATATTTCTCTCTCTGGGCACACTGAAAATATATTTGCTGAACAAAAACTCTGCATTGGTGACAGGAGGGGCATCCAACCAGTAAATGCTCAGCGCCATTCAGTACCCAGACTCCACTTCGCAAGGGATTATGGGGTCGTTAAAAGAGGATGTTGATTTAAATATATTTGGGGGGGGGTGAGCAATGGATTTAGGGGAAGTTAACTTTTTCAGTGGGAATAACTGTTTTAGTCCCAACTGCTAATATCCTGTTCTGTCAGATTTCTGGAGGCTGGGAGAGGAACAACAAAAACAGATTTAGATAAAATAGCTCCCTAACTTTAAATACAAATAGCAATAGCACTTAGACTTATATACTGCTTCACAGTGCTTTACAGCTCTCTCTAACCAGTTTACAGAGTTAGCATATTGTCCCCAACAATGTGGGTCCTCATTTTACCAACCTCAGAAGTTAATCTTGAGCCGATGAGATTCGATCTGCCAAACTGCTGGCAGCTGGCAGTCAGTAGAAATAGCCTGCAGTACTGCATTCTAACCATTGTGCCACCACGGCTCATATTCTTTATTTGTTCAGTCCATGCATACATACATATTAAATGCTACTTTGAGACTTGCATCTTCTTCTGCTTTGGAAACCAACCAAAAGTGTATTGACAGTTCCATTGGATTTGTTAATCCCAATACTAATTTCTGAGCAGGGACATTTTGAGACCTTTGTTATTAAAAAGAAAGAATCCCTGCAATTCTGTGCAAGGCAAATGTTCAAAGCTGTAATCTGAATATTATTTTTCTTTCCTTCCTTTTATTTAGAAAAAAAATGGCAGAATGATAGCAAGGTGAAACAAACAGAAGTTCCAAACGGGGAAATTTGACTATCCTCAAGCGATTTGAATCCCTCCTTTACATTTCAAAATAGCCTTTCCATTAGAATCAGTAATGATTCTTCAGACTGCCACTGAAAACATGTAAAATTGGGAAAGAAAAGAATTGTTCAACAAAAATACAATTAAGAATTATTCACCCATGCAATATAAGTGAATGAGCAAATATGGGGAATTATAAAACTGATAATCTAAAAATCATTGAAGCTTGTTATTTGGCAATCTCTCCGTGGTAGAAGTGGGAGAAAAATCAATCACAAGAGAAAAAGCAACAAGTTTCAACCAACCTACTAAAGAATAGGGAATTAATGAAGAAAAATCCAACAAATGTTGCCAAGTCAAAAATGGCTACTTTTATATTGACAATAGAACAACAGGAACATTCAGCACTACTTATATAATAATATTTATTTTCACATTATTCCATTTAGGGTTACAATTTAAAGTTTTTAACCTTTAATCTACGTTGTGTCTTGAAATAGATATATATGGATGACTACACTCTTATTTTTAATTTTAACTGGCCTAACTTTCCCTTTTTAAATTGTAAATTTTAAATTTGTCTTAACCATTGGGGGTGTTTTTAATTTGTCCCAGGCCAAATTATTTAATGTGGTTTTATACTGTCTTTTAAATTTTGTAATCTATGTGTTTTATTTTTTGGCTGTTCACCGCCCTGAGTCCTTCGGGAGTAGGGTGGTATATAAATTTAAATAAATAAATAAATAAATAAATAAATAAATAAATAAATAAATAAATAAATAAATAAATAAATAAATAAATAAATATTAACTATTGGTTATTTTTAAAGCCCAAGAGCTTAGGAAGATCTGAGTCATACTAAGTCACCCAACTTTAAAAGTAGGCCAGACTTGCCATAGTCTAACATATATCACAAGGATGGAAACAAAATATTCAGAAAGAGCATCACTCCAAAGCAGTGGTGGGATTCAAGTAATTTAACAACTGGTTCTCTGCCCTAATGATTTCTTCCAACAACCAGTTTGCCAAACTGCTCAGAAGTTAACAACCGGTTCTCCCAAAGGGGTGCGAACTGGCTGAATCCCACCATATATCAGTGGCCCAGAAAGAAATTCAGATATAGGATGTGCCTTCTTAACGGCTGTGCATGTCTTCTGGAAGAGTTGTTGTCCAAAAACTCCATATGGCTTCAACCTTGATGTACTTTCATTTCAACAGAATGAGTTACAATTCATTGCTTGTAGGATTCATACATTTTGATTCTTACAGGATTTTGTTCTGTTGTTTTCCCATTGTGTTGTTGCAATATTTTGTTTATTTCTATTATGTTGTTACTGAGCCTAGCCTCCTAGAATTGAGTTCTTTATAAACTAAAAATAAAATGAAACGAAATAAAACAGGCACATGGAACAGGAATGAAGTCAGTCAGGCCATCGTTGTGCTTGTTGTATTGTTGTAAGTGTTATGTCCCAATACCCAAATACAGAAAAGGAAGGAAAGGATGCTGAACCAAACATCCCTCCATACTACGTGATAATGTAATCTGGAGACTTTTCATTCAATGCATTCTCAGTATGAATAATATGATGGGTAGCATCTTTTCCTGTTTCAGGAAAATACACAAACACACACACACACACACACATACACACACACTTAATAAGTTATTAATTAGAGGTGTGTGGTTGCATCTTCCTTGACAAGATGCTTTTCCACATGAGGTACATCACACTACCTTGATGTACTTTATACAATATGGAAAGACATGCTTCAAATATTAGAGGAGAATTTTATAAAATAACAGTTAATATCAGGCTTACATGGTGACTTTTTAGACTACACCAGAACTGCTTTGAAAGATGTTGCAAATCTCTTAATTCCAGCATTAAAACATGTGATTTGTGTCTCACTATATCCCAGGTTACACCGTTTCATTGTTCCATCCATTCAAAAACCCCAATCTTCCCTTCGAAAAATTCTTTGATAGCTGTTCTGATCTTGTTGTGATTTATCTTTCACTCCATAATAATGAAACAAATGCTGGTGGATTTTTAGGAAAATCAGTTCCCTTTTTCTGAAACAGAATCAGAAAAAGAATCTATTACTATTTGTACATTGTAGGATGAATGACAAATATTAATTTATTTGGTTTGATTTATTTTAATTCCACCTTTATTATTTTATAAATAATTCAATAATACTTCTTCCTCCTCTAATTTCCCCATAACAACAACTTTGTGAAGTGAGTTGGTGTGAGAGAGTGACTGGGCCAAAGTCAACCAACTGGCTTTCATGCCTAATATGGGACTAAAACTCACAATCTCCAGTTTCTATCTTGCTGCATAACCATTAGACCAAGCTGGCTCCAAAGAGACCAAATGTGTATCAAACAGAGCAAGGAAGGAAATAAAAAGAGAGAAGAGGAGCAGTGCTTAAACTTGTGGAGAAATGCAAATTATATCTGCCCATGTTTTCGAGGAGGACTTTGTTTAGATGTATGGCTTGGACTATTAAAGAGTCACTAGGATACACAAATAATAGCTTATGGGAAATGCAGTATGTTCCTTTAAAAGATCATCTAGTTCGGCAGCTAGATCATAAAGCTTAGCAGCCATCCACTCTTTACCTGACTTCATTCATCAGCATATTGTTTATTTCAGAAGTTTGAAGTAATACCAAATCCATGCCGGATCACTAAATGAGTCAGTAAACCATTGATCTTACCAAAAATTACACAGTCTGTTAATTAACATCCAAGTTGAAATGGTGAAGGTAGAGTAGATCTACTTGCTTACTTACTTACTGGAGCTTATAATACCAGACATGTCTCTAGAAGGCAAAATGGTGAAATTGCATCTTAACTAACTTAACTTAACTTAACTTAACTTAACTTAACTTAACTTAACTTAACTTAACAACTTAACTTAACTTAACTTAACTTAATTTAACTTAACTTAACTTAACTTAACTTAACTTAACTTAACTTAACTTAACTTAACTTAACTTAACTTTGGCCATGTCATGCAGAGGAATTCATGGAGAAAACAATTATGTTTGGAAAAGTTAGTAGTAAAAGGAATCCAGCTGTCCAAGAACATGGTGGCGGAACACTATCAAAGCTGACATTCAAAACAGTAGTAGAACTGGAAGATATGGAGAGACCTGGCCCATAGAATCATCAAGAGCTGGACATCACCAAATGAATATCATCATCATCATCATCATCATCATCATCATCATCATCATCATCATCATCATCAAACAGAAGCACAGAAGAACAGTTACATGTGGATTAACTGCTATGAAATTTCCTTCCTTCCTTCCTTCCTTCCTTCCTTCCTTCCTTCCTTCCTTCCTTCCTTCCTTCCTTCCTTCCCTCCTTCCTTCCTTCCTTCTTTCCCTTCCTCCCTCCCTCCCTCCCTCAAATCTTTGAGTAGTTGGTTAGGAAAGCAAAATTAAATTTTAAATAAAGGAATTTAGTATTAACACCATTTACAGGAAGGAGTTGCTTTGAAAAGAGATGAGTGGCAAATAAATTTCATTATAAATAAAATAATGATGCTATTTGAAACCACAGTGCCGCAGATCAGAACTCTTCAAATATGTGCTTTGTGCTGTTATGTAACAGGAGGCAACCTCAGTGACAGTTTCATGAAATTTTGTATAGAACTAATTAGTGACTTTTTAAAAAGACCCATCAAAGTTGAAATACAATAATATTTAACATCTAATTTATTGTAACTATTATTACTGGAAGTGCTACACTGGAAGTGTTTTCACATTGGCATACTTATTATTTTTTGTTACTTAATAATATAAAAATTTTAGTTTGAGACAGTTTTTAGATGCTTGTATGCTGGAATTTGCCTTTTTGTTTAAAGTCAGCTGCTAAATATTTTCAGTTAATTAAATTCAGAAGAGCTTTAAATTGTTTTCTTATGAGATACAATATAGTTCTTCCTATTTCAACACCAAGGACAAGTGTTCCAAACTGTAGCTGATCAAAACTGCAATGGCATGACTCTTTTTTTTTTTATGTTACTTGCATCTGCAAGTTTTCTTTCCTACTGATTACTATGAATTTTTGCATCTCTGATACAAATTTTTGCATCTCTAAATATATTCTGCAGAGATCTAACGTGTGGAATATCTTCCTAATAGAAGATGGGGCAGGGGGAGAATTAAAAAAAAAGAAAGGGAGGGAGGGAGGGAGGGAGGGAGGGAGGGAGGGAGGAAGGAAGGAAGGAAGGAAGGAAGGAAGGAAGGAAGGAAGGAAGGAAGGAAGATAAATGTATTTGTTGACATTAGGGAAGGTGCTCTTTGCATTCTGTATCTTAGCCTTGCCAACTGCAATTTTCAGCCTTCTTACCTCCAACCAAACTAGTTAATTTAACTCCTGCTCACCAAAACTTTGCCCTCTCAGAATAAAACAAGCAACAGTCCTTTCCTTCCATACGGTAAAACATACTTTAACAATTTTAAGCAGCTTGATTTTAGCCTCAATCTATGTGAGCAAATGCTTACATTTGAACTCCAGTTGCATTAAACACTCTTCTTCACCTAATAGGAAATAACTTTTCTTTTTCCAGAAAAGCTTTCCTGGGCATTTAATCCCCGCACCCCCAACACACACACACACACACACACATCAAAATTTGTAGTTCAGTAGATGTTGTCTGTTCAATGTCTGAGAAACAAAAAAGACATCCCAGAGCATAGAGTCACCCATAAGTTATCAGTGAAAGACTTCCAGCAGATGAGCAGGAACGACTTTGCCTGGATCCCTTTAAGGCTTCTCTAAGCAGCTGAAGAACAGCACAGCACATCCTTACTGCTCTTCTCTACAGAGTGATGTGATGCTCTGGTAGGGGGTTTTGCCTTCCTTTCACCACAGGCACATTCACTTAAGCCGGGAGGGAAGCAGCACAGTTGTCTTGTCAGCTACCACTTTGCTAATGCCTGCAGAATAAAACTGAAGTCACAATTAGAGAGAGGGTGAGAAAAGAAAAGGAAGAAAAATATACTCCTTGCACTGGGTCTCTCTGAAAATGCAGAAGGCATATCAACACCAGCAGCAGCCTTTGGAAGGAACTGACTAGAACTCTTTCCATTAGAGAAGAGGACTCTGAACAGTTCATCTTCAACCTGGGCAGGAAGTTCTTGGACTTGGTTTGCACCTGGAAGTGCTAAGCACACCACTGCCACTGATTTATCTAAGGACATCCTTCACAGTTTTGTGAATTTATCAACAGGCAGGTAAGAGATGACAAAATGTGTGTTCCCCATTTGATGTGGTTTTTTTTTTCAAGCTAAATCTTTCTCTTAGCCTGGTATTAAATTATTGAAATCTTATTCCTGCTTTTGGTATCCCTGGAAGCTCAGATACTCAGATTTTAACTATGAATATTCAAAGTTTGTTTGTTCGTGATTTTTTTTAAAATTTCACTTGAATATTTTCTTGATAATTCTGTCCAGATGTGAAAATATTAACATCCAGCCCCACTGTTGTCTCTGCAAAGTTTGTGAAGTCCCCCCTCATCTTATTTGCATCTCCATATGTATCAATACCCATAATTTGTGTTTCATTGCTTATATGTAGAAGATGCACCCATTAACACAATATTTTTAAAGGCCATTAAATGTTCCATATACGACATCTTTAAATAACTATTGGAGAACATTTTAATACTATTTATTTTATTGTCTTAGGTTCATATCAGTTTGTAGAAATGTAAACTTGAACATAATCTTTGTTTACTTAAAGCAGTGTAGTTTTATTTAGATGTATGTTATACTGACACAGATCTTCTAATAATATTACTTTACTCAAAGGTGGTACATTTTTTTGAAGCAATTCAAGATCATGAAGAAGTGACCTCTCTCTCCCTTATCTTTGGTCAGCATTGCCCATTAAAATAAGATTTAAAAAACAGAGTATATACAGCAGTCTTCTTTCTTTGTGAATCTTTTCTCTCTCTCTACAATACCATCAAAAATGAACTTTCTAAATCTAGCTGTGTGCTATTTTGAAAATTATTATATATTTTATGATTATATTTTATCTCATTCCAAAATATTCCAAAATATCCATTATTGAAAATATTCTTCTTTACCAACCCACATTATTTTGCAATGAATGTCAACTTTTTGGAAATGCAAAGAAAATTGACACAACATATAAGTAATAGAACAAGGTAAATAAGTTTGATCACAATTTTTATTTTTCAATTTTTTTTAAAATGAATGCTTTATTAAGGTAGAATGTGATATTTGGATGAATAAACATTTGATTTTGCTATCGGTGGGCTACAGCCTCCCTGGCTGCCTTCACTTCAGTTAAAAACAGAGAGAAATGTTGTAAGGGATTTTCTCCTTTGGGATGCTTTCAGGATATAAAGTGTAAGGAGCAAGATGCAGATTAATGACAGTTATGGTGACAATTATTTCTTTCACCACTGCTATAATCCTTAGTTAACATAAAATAATTCTTACGTATTTTCAACAGAAGTTCAAAAACAATCTAAAGAAATTCACATGAAATTATAAAGCATCCTGAACAGGAAAAAAAAATGGAAGCCTCTTTTCTGAGTGAAGCAAATTTTCAGGAAATTGAAAGTTAAATTTGGTAAGCACCAGTTTGGATCTGGTCAGTAACCTGATGCACTACAGAGAGAAATCAGCTTATCTAAACATGTTTTATACATGTTCAGAAGCTGGAAGATGGAAGGGAAGTTTCATTTTGAAGTTGAGTTGTGGGATTTTTGTGCTTTTATTGGAAAAAAAGTATTTTCAGTTAAATGGCTGATATGAAAATGAGGAGGAAGGTTACATTAAAATAAGATACTATATACTATACATTTGAACTTTAGCCATATCAGAAATGTATTCATAGATTCTGGTGTTACTTTTACATGTTTTCATTTACATCTTGCTTACTTCTTTGCTGGTACCACAACTTTGGATTTAGTCAATATTGTTTCTTTCCACATCTTGGAATTTGAGTGCTTAATTTGGACTTTAATTTGAACTACTTTAATCTGATTTAATTAATGATGATGGATATTGGACAGTTTTAGCATTATCTTATGATTTTTATATGAAACATTTGGAGAAAAAATCATTATTTAAGAGACACTTAAATTGTACATGTGCAGTTGTCCAGTGCAGAAAATCAAATTTGCTTTTTGCATCATTTTTTACCAAGTTTATACATCACTTACTTATTTGTAAAGTAAAACTAAGTTATTTTTCTTTAAATAGGGTAATCTTAATGTTGGCATCCAACTAACAGCCATTGTCATTCTGAAGCAGGTTGTACTTACCCAATATCTGAAAATTCTATTTGCATATGTTAGAGTTGTCCAAATAATAACTCTTTCTAGTATATAAGCAACAAACATAGGCTACTGTAGGAACATTGATTGAAAGAAAACTTCCTAAAGAAGTGGTTTTGCAGGTTGAAGTTTCAACAAAGATACAGAAAAATTCAGGTTTCTATAAGTTGTTTGTGGAAAATACAGTATATGAAGCAGGATATAGATGAGAAAGTAAGGAAGAAGATACAGTTTACAAGGATAGAAAAGTATGGAGAGGTATATTTTATTTATTATTTTATTTTATTAAATTTTTATACCGCCCTTCTCACGAAGAACTCAGGGAGGTGTACAGCCAAAAATAAAACCCACAACTATATGAAAGTTAAAAGACAATTTAAAAATATTAAATAATTTAGAGAATGCTTTGATAAAAAATAGATTTAACTATATTTCCCTCTATTATTTTGTGTCTAAATTCCTTGGCGTTGCTATTTCTTATTCATTTTCTGCTTATGATTAACACTATTTGCTTTGAGAGGGAATAGTATAATGTGTACAAAATGTACCCCAATAATTTTCATCTTTCTTCCAATAGAATCATGGCAACTTCTGTGGCCCAAAATTTAGAAGCCATGCTTTTACCAAAAAAAAAAAAAAAAAAAAAAAAAAAAAAAAAACCTAAGCAAAGATACTTTTACAGATCATGATCTCATAACATGGAAGAAGTCAGATATGCAGTTGAATAATTTATAATATTTCATAATGTTTTACTTCTGAAAAAGGAACTAGAATCAATATTTGTCAAGCACTTATGCCTTCAATTGTCCTACATATCCAGGGTTACAGTGAAGACAGCATGTTTTAACAATGACAAAATTCATATGTCATACAAAGCAATGTATGTTTGTTTGTTTTTTCATTCATAGCAGTTTAACTAAACCAGGACTGGATTTATGTAACAAAGTTTCCATCCATTATTTCTTACCTTGCCTTCTGGTATTTTGGAAAATAGGTTGACTCCTCTTCTTTGTGGCAGCCCCTCAAATATTGGAATACTGCTCTTATGTCACCGCTAGTTCTTCTTTTCATTAGACTAGACATACCCAGTTCCTGCAAATATTCTTCATATGTTTAGCCTTCAACCCCTCCCCCCCAAATCATTTTTGTCACCCTTCTCTGCTCTCTTTCCAGAGTCTCATCATCTTTTTTATCTTGTGGTGAACAAAACTGGATGCAGTAATCCAAGCACGGTCTTACCAAGGCATTATAAAGTGGTTGTGTCACTTCTCATGATCTTGATTCTATCTTTCTTTTAATGCAGCCTAGAATAGCATTGGCTTTTTTGGCAGCTACAGCACACTGCTGGCTCATATTTAGGCGTTTGTCCACTATGACTCCAAGATCTCTCTTGCGTTACTGCTGTTGAGCCAAGTTTCACTTAGTTGTAGCTGTACATTTGGTTTTTCTTGTCTAAGTTTTAAACCTTACTTTTTTTTTCATTGATTTTCATTTTGTTAGATAAATTTTGTTAAATAAATAAATTAAAGTTAGTTATATATAGTTAGTTAAATCATTTTGTCAAATAGTTAATTAAGTAGCTAATTCATTTAGTTAGATACAACAGAACGGTACTGAAATCCTCATCAAACAATTTTCTCTTAGCTGGATAAATGGGAGATGAGTGATTCCGATTTCTTCCCTGTCCTCTTTACTTTTTATCAAGGTAGGAAGAAACAGGCTTCTATTATTTTGCTAGTTGTCCTATTTTCTTTCACTTCCAAAGGATAAGCTAGATAGACATTCTATTTAACCCTCTCCAGGGAAATGAATATATTTAGATATTGGCTTTAAAGTCTTAAATACAATGAAAAATATGTGTTTATTTCTTTAAAAATCTGTCATTGGTTTTCTCTCTCTCTCTCTCTCTCTCTCTCTCTTTCTTTCTTTCTTTCTCTTTCTTTCTTTCTTTCTTTCTTTTTTTGAGTGAGGATGGATGGTGGATAGTCTTGGTCTTAGCTATGACAAATTGTCAATGAAAGTTTTTTTTTTCCTTGTTCTTTCCAAACATCATGCTTCACCCTTTCGCCTATTTCATCCAGCAGTTTTGTTGTTCATCAAATTGTTGCATTTCAGCACTTTGTCAGCATAAAATGTTGCAGAAGACTGGTCATCCTATCTGAATTGACACTTGTTAATTCCTATCACCCCAAGGTTGCCACTGAGCAAAATGTGAATAGATTTTGTCTAAGCTTTCCTTTTAGTTGACTCCATTTAAAGGGAAACAGAGGTTTTTTTTCCTCCTCACTTGTATTGATAGCTAGAGAAGAAAGCAGTCTGTGTTCAATGCTATTGATTTGGTATTTAGAGCTCAGTGAAATGTCTGGTTCCAATTGCTTGATTGAAAAGAGATAAACATTGGTCACAGTAAAAGAAAGAAGAAAAGTTTAAATTTTTATAGTTATTTGCGAAGATTTCCAATGAAGAATTTTCATTTAAACACTGTAAAACTTTTTTGTATATAGGGATTAAATGAGCAAAAGTGTCTATAACACTGACTTTTTTTTTCATTTTTACTCTTCCAGATATCAGGTTTACCGCACATTTGTTGGGCTCACTGAATGTACGTAGCTATAGACTATCACTGCTGTTGTCCCAATAGTTTAGCACAACAATAATCCTGCAAAATTAGTAATAGTATTTTACAAATGTTAAAATAGATGGCTCCTCTTTGAAATATTTTATGTCTCCTTAGTATACAATGATGATCAAATTAATCTCCATTTGAATTTTTTTTCTATAGCCATTGTCAATTTTTTAAAACTGTCATTAGAATGAAAAACAAGTCAACCAACCACTGTTCCCTTTTATTTTGTGATATGGTGACAGGAATAAAGTGAAGAAACTTTCCAATTATCTCTTTGAATAATGGGAATATAACCCCAACTAGAATCTTTGCAGTACATAGTTGGTTGTCATTTTTAAGAAGAAAGGTTGTGGAATGATATTAGAATTGGATAAATGAAAGAAGGTTGAAATGCCAGCACTATATTAATAGTTTCCAAAACAAATAGTGAAAAACTTTGGGAAATGAAGCTTGTATATGCACATAGATTTATTCCCTAGTTAGCTGTCAATTGACATGGATTTAGAACATGCAATATTTATATCTTATTAACATATTGTCTACTCATTAATAGAGAATATTATTTGGAAAAAGTGATTATAGGTGACCCCCATTAAATAAGCTTTGCAGCCAATGAAAACTTCACAATTGCTCACTAGATTTATAGCAGAGTTTACAAACCACTGAATTCCAGGTGTTTTTGGAAGAACTACTATAAGATCCAACCACAGGGGTGAGAGATGCTGGCCATTATTTCAGTAACAGGTGGAGAGGCATAGTTTCCAACATCTGCCTTATTGTGTTCCATTCAAGTATTCATACAATTGGATAAATACCATGAACCTAAGCATCTGAAATAGTTTGGTTATTTGAAAGCCGCTGAGAAATAGAACAGATTAAAAATTAAAGTAAGTACAGAAATAATCTGTCATACTATCCTTTAAAGGCATACCTGTACACTATCACTTCTTTAATGTTTTCTTCATTTGTTACTTCAAACAAATTGGACAGATTATCCCTGCTTTGTATACCATCCAAATGTAACATCTTGAACAAATCTCAAGATCCCAAGGAGCAATTAATACATTGCTTCTAGAACAGCATGACAATCTGGTTTCAGTGGCTTTAGAAATCTCAGGTTAGTGCAGCCATAAATTCATATCTGTCTGTTGATAATCTTTACTTATTCACAAGTCCACTTATTTTTGTTTTATTCTTAGTTCTTTATCTCCATTCTAATTTTTGTAGCTTCACTATGCTATCAAAATGAAAATTGTAAGTTCCTTAAACCTAAGCCCCAATCTTCTAGAGAAATGAACCTCTAACATAAAATTTCACCAGAACACTGAATTTATTTTTTCTCTATGAAATGTGCCATGCTACTTTCATCTCTGAAAACCAAGTGGCAACAGTTCTATGTGCTTGAATGACAACTTCCTACTGGTTTGCCCACTGACTTTCCTTGCAGGGAGCTGGCTGACAAAGTTGGAAATTACATGACTGTGGATAATTGCTGCAGCACAGTAGCATGGAGCACTGAAGCAGCCACAACTTTGCCAAATTTCAATTCTGTGGGAATTATAAGACCTGGATTTTGGGAGTATTCGGTAAATTAGTCCAGAGGAAGTATAATAATTAAGAAATTGTTGCCCTATGATACACTATTTTGCCCATCTGAAAGTTACAAACAGACACAAGAGTTGTACCGGTATATAGATATATGACTATGTAGATTGAAATATCCGTATTTTTGAATTTAGGAAAAAGCTGGACAATACTGGATAATCAGACTAAACACACAAGGAAAGTGACTGAAACATAAAAGAAATGCCTGTTGTTCATTGGGAAGCTATTTCCAGGCAAAGCCATTCAATGACAGGTGCAAGCTATTATGCCACCAGTTGTTTTAATTGATCTGAGACAAATTGTGCAGGTGAGAATGTGAGTAATAATAACTACAACCATCAATTTGTATTTATTGTTGCTCTCATGAGGAGCAAATGGAGTAGATTTGGTCTTCATGAAATGCTGGAGAATGTTCTCAAGTATTTAGGATTGATGTAACAGGGATCATATTGAGAGCACACAAAGCCAACTCATACATCACTTGCTCTCCGTGTCATGATTTGTAGGGTTGGTTTTACCAAGAGATTTCTTAGTTTGATTGAAATAGCAAGATCTATCAATCAGATTATACCTCCGCATCTTCCTTTTAAACATGGTTGAATTCACAGTATAAATAGAAAGATATTTCTGATAAATCTGTCAAAACAACTCATCTCACAGAGTTGTTGTGAGGAAAATAGGAAGGAAATGTATTAGGAATGCTTACTACTTTGAGTTATTTGTAAAAATGATGAGAATGGGATTTTAAACAATCTTTAAAAAAATATAGTGCAGTGAGGAAGAACTCTTTCCCCACCTTTATCTTTTTGCTATTAGAAATTGTGGTCATCCAAATCAAATTATTTGAGATTGCAAGACAGATAAAGGGAGGTACTTCTTAAAGCTTTTAGTTAAACAATGGGATTTGCTACTATAGAATATGGGGAGGCCTTTAAAAAGAGGCTCAGATAAGCTTTTGGAGGATAAGACTGTCAATTGTTAGGAGTAATGATGACTGCATATTATCTCAAGTATTAGAAATAATTGGTTCCCACTAAAGCTTTTAAAATAATATATGTAGAAATGATATATTATAAGGAATATAGCAGTTAAGCTATATCAAGTGGGGAATAACTGAATGTGCACCTTTAACCTGCCCTCCACAGGTTGAATGTACATTAACGCATGCATAGTACCTTCATATGGATTATGACTTGCTGAAAGGGGTTTAGCTTCAAGAAATGTGGAGGGACAAGAAAAATGAATTTTCTATGTATTCGTAATCCATATACTTACTGGGGTTCTATAAACTTGAGATGACTTACCATATCTTTTATTAAGCATATTGAATCTTACCTTCACTTTAAACTTTAATACTCATAAATCAAATCTGATTTTTTAAAAAAAAAATCCAATAGAGAACATGTGGTAGGTCCAGATGTTCAGGCTTAATGTGTCCCTGAAGGATCATAATATAGTTGTATTCAAGAACTGGAAAGTAAAAAAAAGAGAACATTTTCTATAATGTAATGTAAAATATGGAAATAAATATTAAATGCAATAAAAGAGAAAAATGTATTTCATAGTGATGGCTATTTTCAGTTCTCTGTCTCATTTCAGAATGGTGGACCACACTAATGATATCAGTAGATATTGTATTTTTTGGAGTATAAGACGCACTGGAGTATAAGATGCATCTTACTTTTTGGGGAGGAAAATAGGGGAAAAAAAATCTGCCTACCTGGTATTCATCTGGCTAGTCCAGCACATTAGTTAACTTGCTGGTTTTGAGGTTGGGGCTGGTTGGGGCTGTGCTTCTAAAGCACAGCTGATTGTCGGAGGGAGCAGTAATTAGAAAACAGGCAAAGCACGGAAGATCACTTTTCTTGCATTGAGGCTGGAAAAAACAGCTTCAAAAGCACAGCTGTTCCTTGAAAGGAGCTCCAGTGACTAAGGAAGGGGTAAGAGAAGGCAGCAGCTGTTCCGGGTAACCATTTTGGGCATCGCATGGGGTTACATTCGGATTATAAGGTGCACCCAAATTTTCAGGTGGGAAAAAAGTGTGTCTTTTTTTATTAATATGGTACATGTGTAATAAAAACTAAACCAGATTGA
The DNA here is from genome assembly GCF_059756535.1 of Pantherophis guttatus. Lineage (NCBI taxonomy): Eukaryota > Metazoa > Chordata > Lepidosauria > Squamata > Colubridae > Pantherophis > Pantherophis guttatus. The sequence continues at coordinate 177,214,526 of NC_142064.1, forward strand.
CTTCAGGCATGCCCTCTCCAAAATAAGTAGATACAAAATGGAATATATTAGGGCCCTCTGAATTCTTAAATTCTTAAAGGTGCTATTTATTACAATATGCCAGTTAGTATAAACTGTGGTTCACAATTGCAAGGTAAAATGGGTCAGGATCACAGACCAACAATTTCTGGAAAGAAAAGAAAATTGAAGATGAATATACTCTAATACACAATTCTATTATTATTAATTTTTTCTCTCTCTCTGTGTGTATGAACTTATTTTGCTTTATTGTTGGTTGTTTGAAATATTTTTTTTTATTGAAAAAAATATTTTTTTATTTTCTTTTTCACCACAACTATGGTGAAAAAACTCCACATCCCTGCAGTAAATTACAACCCAAAAAGGTATCTATGGAGATTCTCAGTTGTCCAGGTAATGGTTGTCCCAAAGAAGCTTCTTAGATGAGAAGCGAAATGTCTTCAAAGAAAAACCAGAAAGTCTAGTTGCCTCTTGAAAAAGCACCTTTGGGACAGTCAAAAAGATAGTGTGTTTTTCTTTTTCAGGTAAGTAACTATGTTACTTACAGGTATTTCAAATGACTGGCAATATTCAACTTAATAAAGATTTTAAAGATGTTCATAAATAAAATTAGATGAATGTATAGACTGATATGCAGAAAGATAGGCAATTCTTCTGGGCTACTGAGCAGACTCTGAACATTTGAGCATGTTATGGGTATTCACAAATAACTTAGGCGGCACAGTGGATATGGAAAAATGGCCAAGTTAGGATGTGGGGAAAAATATATACTGGTGCTCTTCATTGAAGATCCACGCCCATTCTGTGAATTCTTCAAAGGATTAAAGCTTGTCAGTAACAAGCATTCCCTTTCATGCTGTTGTTCCTTTCCAGTCTCTTCTAGGTTCTCATGATGTTTCCTACCTCATAGGTTATGCAGGAAAATTCGTAAATATATATTTCTTTTTGTTTATTTTTGAAGGAGTCAAATTATGACTCTCAAGTTAGTTATGGAAGAGAACTTGAGAGATCCAAGGCACACTGGAACGTCAAATTGCCCCCCCCCATATTTTTATACACTAGTTTGCCTGTGGTATGGAAGGATTAAACTGAATAAGAGATACAGGTAAGCATCTAAGCCCTACCTCCACATCAGTGGTGGGATTCTACTGGTTCTACCTAGTTCGAGCAAACCGATAGCAGCGGGAGACTCTGCCCACCCACCCGGACATCATTACAGAAACTCTGTGCATGCTCAGAGGTGGCGCATATGCTCACATTTCTGAACTGGTAGCGAAGGTAAGTGAATACCACTACTACTTCACATCCTCACATACTTGATTATCATTAGATTTATAGAAAAGATCTAAATGTACACATAACTTTCCTAAAAACAGGAACCCTAATAAGCCAGATTTTATGAAATAGCTTTAAAAACACATTTGAAAAACACTGAGCTAGGAATAGAATAGAGTTTGCATTTTATATGTTAACTTTATCTTTCACTTTTGTTCCAATAGCTCAAGGCATCATATGAGGGATTTCTTTTTTCCCAATTTTCCCTAGAACAATCTTATAAAGAAAATTGGCCCAAAGTCAATAAGTGAATTTCCATGGTTGTTGTTGAATTTGAATTTGGATTATCCTAATCCTAATATTGTAACCACTATGCACAATGCCTACCTTATGTCTCATACTGAATTTAATTATACAAATCCCATTTTTAGGACTACTGATGAAATAAGATTTAGCCATAGATTAGCCATTATACCCAATGTCAGCCGCCTTGAGTCTTTGGAGAAAGGCGGCATACAAGTTGAACAAGTAAATAAACCCATTTAAATGTGGAGATCAGATGAGTTAAAAAAAATAGCCTTAGTTTGCTTCTGTCTGCTTCCCTGTGTCTTTCTGACTAGTCCAGGTATCAGGTTGCTAAAAAGGTAGCAATTACTCTAAGCCAGGAATGCTTTAAGCCTTTCTCCATAATGCCACAAAGTCCCAAAGTGAACATATTGTTACAATTGTTTACTTTTCTGTCATCTTTCCAAGTTATGTTGAAATGTAATTTATCTGCTAATTGATATTTACGAGCATTAGCTTGGCAAATTTCAAGTATTGAAATTAATGTGATTCAGCTGAATATTTTCAAAACATTTTCCTGATTTTCTCTTTTGTGTTCATCTTTCCCCATGAAAATGAGAATGTGTGACTTGGATGCCTACCTATTGAAAAGTTATTTGAGTCCTCTCATCTCATAATGTCTACATGATTCGAATAAGATAATATCACCAGAAACAGAATAAATGTCTGCATCCCATTACCAGATGCGACTGAGGTTGGCAATAGAATAGGAAAGAAAGTATCCATAACATTCTTTTGTGTTGTTTGTAGTTTAATAATGGTTCACTATAGATTCAACTTGATGGGATAATCCTCTTCTAGTCTTGTGTTGTAGACTTTTCTTGGCAGTTGTACATCAATTTAGCATTGTAATATTTGTTCGCCATGAATTTAATAATCATAAAATTATGCAGACTTAATTAACTTCAAGCTCTGCTTATATCCAAGACTCCCAGGTGTAATTCCTGTTTACAGAGGGCAAAGACATCTCATCATCCCAATACAATTAACTTCCATATGCACCTAATTACAAATGCAGCTACATGTTTACACAGGTAAATCTCTAGTGAAGTTACCTTGGACTATATTGTTTTCTCTTTTTTTCCCTATACTTCTAACCAGCTTTCTCTATAAATCCCTATACTGATAGTTAACCATCTGTCAGTTATAGTAGAAATATTGAGATATTGCTTCATCCTTTCTTATACAGTAATGTGTCTATTAGGAAAGTGGTAAACTTGGGTTTAGTGAATAGCATAAAACCACCTTATATATCAACTGATGTGGATCTGAATATTCCTGGATTAAAAACCTTATGGGCTTTCACTTAGAATTCCTAGCTAAATAGTATGGAAAGAAAATGCTGTATGTGTTGATCTCTTGTGTTGATTCAGTATTGCTCCATTTAGATTGTGATGGGATTTTTTTAAACAAACAGAACAAAATAGAAACAAAACAGTATGTAAGAAAGATGTACGTAACCCAGAACTAAAGGGAATGTGGGCAAGGAAATATTAGTTTCTTAAAGTTCTGAACATTAATAGTAGTAATTCTGATGGAGGTCAGGCTTTATAAACTTTCTTGGGGGAGCGTTCTATTTCTAGATATTCTAGTTTATGTTATTAACTTCATAAATAGTTTTAGCATTGAAAGCATGGATTTCCCCTCTCCTCTATTCTTGTATATTTCTGATTCTTTCAGAAAGTTACTCCACAGGTAAAAATGTTCACAAAAACCACATTCTGCTTGTTTGTTTAAATGAATGGAAACAAAGGGAGTAACAGGAAGTTGGAGAGCTATGCATACACAATCAAAATCATCCTCTTGGATTCCCTGAATTAAAAGTGCTTGCATAACCTCTGGGAAATATGTTATGATACCCTGTGAACTTCCCTACTTAATTTTGTTAGCAGCCTCCAGATTTGCTTTGCCAATGGGATAAATTGTATATATTAAAAAAAATCATCTAATATCTTTTAAATTCCTCAGAAAACAATATAAATTTACATATTTACTTTCAGTACTTTATTCCGGAGAGGGGAAAACACTGTTCCAAGCTTTTCTTTTTTTAAAAAAAGAACAAAATCTTTATTCCATGGTTTGAGAAATACAGTATCAGATTTGGCATCAATCAGATGTCCTTTTGGTTTTGGAGGGCTTTGATAGGAAAAGGCCTCCTCCTTTTTTTTTTCCTCCCAAAGGATGAACAGAATTAATATAGCTTAGAATAACTGAGACAAGAGAAAGGATACCTGTTTCAAGAAGTGATCTATCACAGTTGTCACTTTCTTCATAATTAAACTCTAATCTCTATTGAGCAAGGACTTTCTGAAGAACAACATATGGTAATATGTTAGATCCTCTTATTTACAAAAAGCGGGAGGGGAAAAACAGCGTCATGGTGAATGTGAAATGGGATTGTGCTATGCTTTATTATTTCTAGGCTCTATTGTTTAAAAGCTAAATTTGCACATCACGTTAAGCCAATGTTTGTTGAGTACAATGCTAAGCCATAAACTATGAACTTTGGGTGAAGTACATTCACACAATGCTAAGCCATAAATAATGGCTTTCAAGTCTCAGTGGCTGAGTTCACCCCTTGTACTAAGGTATAATATTCTTCCGTGTGAACCTGTATGAAGTGTGAACCCATTCATCGGGATTTTTAAACCATCATTGGAACCTACAAATCATGTTATGGTGTAGTGTAATGTGTTCTCTCAACCATTGTGTTTAATTTTTTCTAAGTAACTCAGCCACAAAAATATTTGACATGAGAAATGGTAAGACATGAAAAATCCTACTATAAAGTTAATGAGCTGTGTTCGCTGATGTGACTAGGAGTAATCTGGTCTAATTGGTTCCTCCTTCCCTAAATAGCCATCATCCTATTTAGCTTTGTAAAAGAACTCTAGTCAATAGTCTCAGTTAATGCACTGGTCAGTGACTCTGCTAAACTATGCTCTGGTTATTCTTTGAATCTGACAAATAGCCTTGATTTTTATAGCAGTTACACCAGTCATTGGATAAGGGATAAATGAGCTTTAACAGATAGTTAAATGTCTGCCAGTAGATCTTTGGACAGATGCCCAGCATTACAGCACATTATTTATTCATATATTAATTAGAAGGCATATTCAGCAGTGTAGTGAAATGGATGAAGGGCAAACCTGAACTCTGAGAAGGTTTTAGCTAGGATATAGTGAGGAATGGAAGGATACTTTGGCTGAGGAAAACGCCTTTTCTAATTTGTACAGGTAGTCCTCAACTTACAACAGTTCATTTAGTGACTATTCAAAGTTACAACATCATTGATAAAAGTGACTTATGACCATTTTTCACACTTATGACTATTGTAACAGCCCCATGGTTATGTGGTTTACATTTGGATGCTTGACAACTGACTCATATTTATGACGGTTGCAGTGTCCCAGAGTCGTGTGATCTCCTTTTGTGACCTTCTGACAAGCAAAGACAATGACGAAACCAGATTCTCTTAACAACCATGTTATTAATTTAACAGTTGCAGTGATTCACTTAACAAATGTGGCAAGAAAAGTTGTAAAATGGAGCAAAACTCATTTAACAAATTTCTCACTTAACAACATAAATTTTGGGCTCAATTGTGGTCATAAGTGTTGTGGTCCGCCAGCAGCCTGCAGAACTGGCAGCGGAGTTGGAGAGTGAGGAGGCTGGGGAGGAACATGGGTCAGTCCTGGAGTCTGGGGAAGGCCCAGACGAGGGCTCTGCATCAGAGGCAGAGATGCGGCCAGGGCCATCTGGAAGTGATATGCGGACTCCGGAGCCCTCAGAGTCAGACAGCAGAGAGGCAGAGGAACAGGAGGAGCCTTTTCCTAGTGCATGCATGAGTAGAGCTGCCAGAAGGCAAGAACACCTAAAGCAAAAGGGATGACTCAGGAGTAAAGCCAAGAGATTATTGGCCCCTCCCATAAGGCTTAAAAGAGAAACAAAGGCACTTGGACCTTTTTGCAGGAAAGCAACGTTGCTAACTCTATTTCCAGTCTTGTTTGTTTCTGAACTTTGTGGGGCTTTGCCAAGTAAGGCCTTTGGCAGGGTGTCAAAGAAGATAAAAGTTGGTGATTATCCTGGACTTCTTGTTTTGCAACTAATTGGAGTCACCTGGGAATGAACGTAATTTTCAGCTGTTAAAATAAAATAGGTTTGTTTGGGACTAATTGTGTCTTGTAATGACTCAGTAAGCCTATGTCACAACAGTAAGTTGAGGACTACCTGTATATGAAAAGGCACCCTAAAATGATAGCTATGAATATTCTCTTAAATATAAACCAGGATTTATAGACCTAGTAGAAGTAGTCTAGAGATATTTAAAGTTTTGGAGAATGTGCAATGCTATACAGGTAGTTCTTTTTTGAAAACTGCCTTGTAAAATGGCTGTGCTACAACAGTGTGTTACAACAGTGATGAAAAGTAATTTTGGGACCAATCCTCGCATTTGCAGATCTGTAAAACAAAGGAAAACTGAAGTGCAATCATAAGCATAGTGGTGATTTCACTTACCGACTGCTTCACTTCATAAGCAAGTTGGTGGTCTGAATTGTGGTTTCTACATATGACCAAGAGCCACTAGTAAATAACAATGATTTGGGGAAGTTGTTTTGTTTAATGGTTTATGTTTTAGAACTTGTACTCTTTGGATAAGTGGAAGTGTTACAGCTATTTGAAAGCAAATATGTCATTTAAGATCAGCTGTGTAACATTTTAAACTTTTAAATTATTGTTATCCATAATAAGTGTTGTAAACCTTCCTAAGATTTATTGTATGGTTGGATAAAATCCATATCTTATCCCTATGGAGGTTTCCAGTATCATTAACTATAAGGAACTGGCTATTAATTCTTCCTAACATATTATATACATTGAAGTCCCTATGGTCAGAGAGGTTAGATTTAACCTGTAGTAATAAATGTGAAATAAATATATGTCACAAAAAGTGTATATACCGGCAGGGTGTTTTGCTTATAGTAATTCCTTTGTTCATTGTATATGACAGCTATGAATCTAGTCACACCAAAGTTAATTTAGCTTTTACTGGATGCTTTGCAACTGTTCCTTTAAAGGAATCAATGAAAAATCGATTCAGTATTTATAGTTCCTACTGATTGTTTTGAATATATTATTTCTGCTCCTTCATTATTTTGGTCCTCCCTAAATATTTATCATACACATTTTTAAGGAAGCCAAAGAGAGTTGTCTTAATTGTGATGAGAATGAAATATATTAAATACATAAATTTTCCTATATGCTTTCTTTGGTGGTTTTCCAATAGCTTACCCAGAAATGTAATTAATATCTGATTTTCACCTGGTTTGGATCAAATGGTAAGTTATAACTAGCACTTTTATGGCCTTTTCCAAATAGTGAATCTCTGCATTCAAACTAATTCTTTTGATTTCTAGTGATTTTTGATCTGGCTTTCCATTCTGTTGTAAGATTTTATATGAAGACCATAGAATATATTGTTTTATAAAGATTGTAATGACAACTCTTCCTCCTGATAATAATTTGTTATTCTTACATTTAGTACAATACTTCTCTTTTTTTGACTTCACCTCTAGTTAAAATACCTTTATATAGCTTAGTTTTTTTAAAAAAGAATATTTATTTTTATATGTAAAATTGAACTTTTAAATATAGTACTACATTTAGTGAAATAAATCACATAAAGCTAATATTAGAACGCAAACTAGAATGTAGACAATAATGCAGTGTGTTCCATTGATAGTATTGGATAATAGTATTTGGGTTCTCTTAAATACAGACCCTTTTCCCACAATGCCTTAACTCTGCAAGGCAGGAAGTAGAAAGTATAAGACTCACGAGCCATATCTGTCCCAATTCCCTCTGTTTTTTTCACTATAGGGAACCCCCAATTTTAGCTGGAAGTGAAACTCAAATTAGTATGTTTGCACCTGGAAAACTGTGGAAAGGGGTCTTTAAGAAACGGGGAAAAGAATCAGAAGTTTGTGCTCTGTTCTAGGTGGTGACATCATTAAATTCATGTTTTCACTATTACAGCTGTTCACTGTTGGAACAAATTTTGAAATAAAATCAATGTCTCTGCTAAATGGTGATCCATATTGATATTTCATAGAAAAATATTGTATTTCTCAGTAGTTAGAATAGAATAACAGAGTTGGAAGGGACCTTGGAGGTCTTCTAATCCAACCCCCTGCTTAGACAGGAATCCCTACACCACTTTATTTCTTTCATTTGGAAATCCTTTTCACTTTTTAAAAAAACATCTCCTACTTTCTGACTACTTGACGCTTATAAATACATACAGCAAAGTTGAGACAAATCTCTCAATGAAAAAAGCACCAGGCACAGAAGCTGAGGTAAAGCAGACAGCAGCAGGAAACAGAATCTCTAATAGTTCAAAGCAAATCCTTTTGTACTTTATTAGCATTCTGCAATATTCTTCAATACTTTGAGGTCAAATGAAACAAAAAATTAGCCAGTTTCCACATTAGTCTTTCATAAAGTCGTCTCCCAAAGTGTGGTTTTCAGATGGTACCATTACTATTCTCATTGTACTGATTAATATGACATAAAAAAGAAGAAGAAAAAGCAAGATTGTGATATTCATAAGTGATAATGGGAAAAATAATTTTTTAAGCATTTGGTAAAGGAATCCTTGTGCCTCCCAAAAAGAGGAGTTGGTATTTTTATTGCATTCAAGTTCATAGGAACAGATGCACAGCCATTTGCACTGTGATCATCATGAGTAACAGATTGGCAAACCTGGGTTTTTCAACCTTTTAACATACATATTAAAAGTCTATATATCAGAATTACCCAATTTATACCCATTAAGTAGCCTGGTGTGGCACACAAGCGTTAAAAAAAAAACACCTCAGTGAATCCACTGCTGCCAAACATTGCCACCACTACTTACACAAAATATAACCTTCAGAAAAAAACCAACAAGAAACATAATTTCATGAGAGTTATACTGTACAGCAGTGAGAAAACAAATTGCTTAACATTGGAGGAAAAATGTAATTCTAATAAAGTCTGATTGGGAACTTAAACTTGGAGAATATACAGTTGTGGGAAAACTAACAGTATATATACATTATAGAAGTTAACCAGATTTAAGCAACAATTATAAGGAATTCCCTTATAGTTTCCTAAACATACAATACATCATACAGTATGAAAGATATAATCACTTACTGTCTGGCTTCCTTCATTAGGATGAATTGTAATCATTAGAATGTATGTCCCATCCAAGATAAAATATCTATTTAAGTCTTTAAAATTGACTTTTTGGGGAAATTCAACTTAAATAATTGGGAAAAAGATGTGAGATGGAAAAAAATGGTTGGAAGTGGGAATATTGACTTTGGGCCAACTGATTGATGATGAATTTTTAATATAGTATTAAGAGATAAATCATCTACCAAATGTAACCCACTGGCAATATTTATAGCTATGTATAAGTCATAATTTAATATCCATGACACTCTTTCTATGTAAGTTAAGAATCTGAATAAAAATGGTGTTAGATAATTATATGTAGAATTGTAATTATTTATTCTTAAAATGATATACTTTTTTCTTTTCACCCTCTATTTTATATTTGCATATTTTCACTTTTTTTTTTAAAAAAAGCACTTTTTATGTTCTCTGACTAGGTATGTATATATTGTGGATTCCTCCCCCCCCACTTTTTTTTTTTTGTTATTATTTTTAAAAGCAATGTAATATATCTCACATTGATGGAAGGATCAGATCTTAAGAAAGAAGGAGATATTAAGACAGAATTTGAGATTCTCATATGAAACCAATACCATCTGTTAAGATGCATACATAAACATTTACTTATATGCAAAACAAACAAAAACTGTATGATAAAATTATTGCAAAATTTTAAACAGTTACCACACAACAATGGAAAGAATCTTGATTTAAATTCCATAAAATGTAAATCAAGTTATAATTTAAAGGAAAGTTAGCGCAAAATATTCTGCAGATAATCTACAACTCCATCAATTACATCTGAGATATACAAATCGTACAATAATGATTACTGAAAATTCCACAAAACAAAAGTAATGTTTTATCACATGTGGTGGACATGTAAGAAATCCTCAAAGTACTAGAAAGATTTATATCTGCCAGAAAAAAATGGAATTTAAATTTGAAGTGAAACATTGTCGCCACAAGAAAAGATCTGCCCTGCCCAAAAGTCAATAGTTTCTAGTGTCTCCAGTCCAGAGGTGGGTTTCAGCAGGTTCTGAGCAGTTCTGGAGAACCGGTAGAGAAAATTTTGAGTAGTTCGGAGAAAATTAGTAAAAATTCTGACTGGCCCCACCCCACCCCCCCAGAGCCATAATTTTATTTTGCCTAGGGCAATTCTGTGGCAATTCTTTGGTCAATAGAATGTCTTATTACTTCCTACAACTAAGCACTGATTTAAAGTGGCTTTTAAAAAAGAAAATTCAGGTTTCTTTCTACTTTCAGTGACAATGATTTCCTGGTATTTCAGAGCTGAAACAAATCCATTTTCAGGGAAACATATAAATGAATTCAGCATGCACTTTCAGACTAATATGCTTTAAAGAAGAATCTGTAAGAGAACAAAAGTGGTGATAAGCATCTGCAGCTGAAAAACAACACCTTGCAGAGAAAGAAAAACCAGACAATAATATGATAGCAACATAAAATTCTCTATCTCTTCCCCATCTATTCTCTGCCTCCCAAGTCCCAGCTGATCATGAGGAAATGGGGATTTTGCAGTAACCTTCCCCTGGAGTGGGGTGGGAATGGAGATTTTACAGTATCCTTCCCCTGCCACGCCCACCAAGCCATGCCATGCCCACTAAGCCATGCCCACAGAACCGGTAGTAAAAGATTTTGAAACCCACCACTGCTCCAGTCCCATAAACACCAGCAGCTCAATTGCTGCTGCCACATCCTAACTACCAAACAGCTAATCAGCATACCAGCTGCTGTTTGTAACCCCAGTTATTTTTAATTTATCAATGTGGGCCTTTCCTTTCAATGGGTTATATAGGCCTGGTCTGTGCCTTAACAGGTGCTTTTAGAATCTCAGGACTATGTCTTCCTCTATCACTTAAACTCTTATTATTTTGGATGGTTTTACTAATGTTATATAATCCTTTGGAAACTTGCAGGACTTTTGGTATTGGTTTACTAATAAGTATACAATGAATGGGGACACTATTATAACACAGTATGTCAGAATGGTAAAAGTTGCTTATTAAGATTAGATCTGCCGCAACAGATTCAGATAAGCCTCTAATCACAGGCTGATTGAAAGGTCTGAATGCTTTAAATAAAGAGGTGTCTGGTGGTGATGATGATGATCTTCCAACTTGATTGGCTTCATCTGAACACTGCATTTTGGGGGGAAGAGGTACCTTTCCATCTTACTAATATTCACTATTAGATTGCGCTATTAGATTTCTGCTCATGTATAAGAAAGATTAATTGCACTCAAATATAATTCATCCTCTGAGACAAAGCCAAGGACTCACAGTAGTATATCTTTCAGCTGGTATTGCTCCACTTGGCAGGATCAGTTGCTATGGACAAATTAATTATCTTATTCCCTAATAGTGCAAACTTAGGCAAACATGTTTACTCCTAAGTAAGCCCCATTCAGTTCAATCAGATATATTTCCAGTTAAGATTTCATACTAAATGGTTAAAGCCTTGCCGAGGGACTGAAGTAATTAAAAGGGATAACAGGCTGTCTATGGAAATGAACATGATATTTTACATAATACTGAATTTTTATCTTCCCTTCTTAATGAATTTATTCCCCCCCCTTTAAAAAAAAATCCGAATAGATAGAAGATTGAGTATGTTTACCTGAGATTTATTACAGGGGATTATAGGTAATGAAATACATCCTGAATATGATGCTACATGGTTGAGATACTTAATACGTACAAATTAAATCTTTTCCTGCAAATATACTCATAAAAATAATGAATTCAACATCAGGACAAAGAGATTTTAGGCTTATTAGTATATGTAACCCTACTCAGTGAACTCCAATTTTCTGAACACAGATGTTGCCAGCAAAATAATTAGTAGAGAAAGTGTATTTCCAGAGGAATATTAAATGTATCAAATATTAAAATTTAATACCTTGTAAAAAGTTGGGAAAGTGATTTCTGATGGAAAATCGTAACCAATTTTATAGCTTAAACTCTGGGAAGTGCTGCATTTTTATAGAAACAGCTCATTGGAAATTGAATATTAAAGAAAATCCCTCTAGGGTAACTGCTCTTGTTTTCTGAAAATGCTTTGATAGAATCTACTGACAAGATTAAAAAAAATGAAAGCTGAACACAGAAAGTCTGAAACTTTAAGCCATCATCATGTGACAGGAAGTAACTGCTTGTTACAATATAACAATGCAAGATTACATTGTATATACATGTATTTGCATATGTATGCAAATACAAATGTTTGGGTAAATAGAATACAAATTTGTAATTTAAGGACAGTTTCTGTTCACTTCTTCCTTAGTTACTTAGTTTGTGTTCTTTTAAGTGACAGAACCTACAAGGCATATTTTTAGACAGTCCATTTAAAGATATCCTCTGATACAGTCCAGTAACTTTACAAGCAATGCTAAAGAATGGCAGTAATTTACTCTTAACAGAATAACAGAGTTGGAGGAGATCTAGTCCAATCCCCTGCTCAAGCAGGAAATCCTATACCAGTGATGGCTAACCTTTTTGCCATTGTGTGCCAAAAGCGGGGGGAGCATGAGGGGGTCACGCATAATTCAGTTTTTCCCACGCCCCGCACCCTGTGCATTTGCACGTGACATACCCGTGCTCCCCCGCTTTTGGCACGCGATGGCAAAAAGGTTACCAGTGGGCCTATAGGCCCATTTTTTGCCTTCCTCAGGCTCCAGAGGCTTTCTTGGAGCCTGGGGAGGGTGAAAATGGCCTTCCCCACACACCCCCGGAGGCTGGATACAGCCCGTTTCTTGACTTCTGGTGGGCCTGGAACGCCCGAAAATCAGCTGGCCGGCATGCACATGCACGCCGGAGCTGAGCTACAGCAATGCTTGAGTGCCCACAGATATGGCTCCATATGCCACCTGTGGCAAGCGTGCCATAGGTTTGCCATCCTGGCCCTATACAATTTCGGACAAATGGTTGTCCAGTCTCTTCTTAAAAACCTCCAGTGTTGGAGTATCCTGTTGTCAGGTGCTTTGGAGAGTAGGTTGAGCCCCTTTTCTTTGTGGCAGGACAAAAATCAACAGATGGAAAATTATCAAGGAGAGAACCAACCTAGAACTAAGGAGAAATTTCCTGGCAGTTAGAACACATAATTAGTGGAACGACTTGCCTCCAGAAGTTGTGGATACCAGCAAAAATGAATACCATTTGGTTAAAATGAAGAATAATTGCAGGAATTGGGTATGTCTAGTTCAGATGTCTGCAACCTGCAGCTCCAGAGCCGCATGTGGCTCTTTCATCCCCCTGCTGCGGCTCCCTGTCTGCTGAACCCACCACTGGTTGGCCCCGGCCCTTGCCCTCCCCTCCCAGTCAGTTCTCACCTGGCCTAAGAAGGTAAGGGCGATTACCTAAGGTAATACCAGCAGGCACAAAACCTGGGTAAGCATGGCTGGGGGGGGGGTTGTCATGTGATTGGGTGGGAGTGAGTGCTGCCGAGTTGGCCACGCCCACCCAGGTTTTATGGCTCCTGGTGATTTCTTTTCTGTGGGAAATGGGTCCGAATGGCTCTTTGAGTGTTTAAGGTTGCAGACCCCTAGTTTAATGAAAAGAAGGACTAGGGGTGACATGATAGCAATGTTCCAATATCTAAGGAGCCTCTTCATTTTAACTAAATGGTCGTTCTTGCTGATTAAGAGATTCGTGGGTTTCTGCTTACCTTGTTTCTATTACATATATAACTTTGACTTGTATGCTGAATTAACACAAATGCAATGTTTAGTTATATTTGTAGTACTGCTTATGGCCGCTAATTTGACATTTGACATATGTGTGCATTTTGTTTTAAATGCTGCTATTAGTGTTCTTTATCTTACTCTTGGGATGAAAAGGCTCTAAAGCAGTTTAGTAAGATCTATAATTAAAATCTAAAATACATAAACACAAAATGAAAAGGGGTTGGAAAGAAAAGAGGAAAATGCCAAGTCAAGCACTGCTCCTTAATTAGGAAATGGTTATTGATGTTCTTTCTTACCCCAAAGAAAGAAACAAGTATCTCCTATATGCTATTTTGCTGAGTAATCAACAGGATTTGTAATTCTCATAATTCTTCTCCTGTCATAATGCTCTCCTCGCAAGAGAGAGGCTTTACCTGAAGGAAGAACCTTCATTTTCTGTCCTCACTTTAAAAATGTACAGAAAGGTAATGCCTTTCTAAACATTACTTTTCTTGTTCTCCTTTTCAGATTCACCTTTTATCATTGTTTATCTGACAATGTAGTCTAAGGGAAATCACTGCACAATTAAAATATTAGTACCAGGCACTACAGAGTCTCACCTCTGGTTTTCTATTTAGTGCATACAAGCACTCTAAGGATATATTTTGCCCAAGTTGCTGGGCAATATGCTGACTCTGTAAACTGCTTAGAGAGGCTGTAAAGCACTGTAAAGTGATATATAAGTCTAAGTGCTATTGCTATTTGTTTTCAGTTTAATTTATTAATGTCCTTAGAATTTATTATAAATATGGTAAGTTGCATTTCTATGTTTGATTGCTTTGCTTTGAGACCCTACTTAGCAATGATGGAAGGGGAAGGAAGTGAACATGTCACGGTACTACCTATATTTTTGTTAACTAGTATGTATATATATTTAATCATAGTTGTGTGGGGAAAAATGCTGGTTTTTTTTTTATTTTTTGTAAATCTCTAGTAGAAATGTCATGGGTAGCAAATGGGGGAGTCTCAGGATCCAGACAGTCAAATCCAAGACACAAAAACCTTTCTGTGAAACCAATTTTCCATTATGACATAACTTAATTATGCCTCTTAGTTTTTCTTTAAACCAAGCAAGGCTAATAATGTAGTTTCACCTCTGAAGCTTGGTTTCAGAAAAGCAATAAATTACTTAATGACTTAATTTGCTGCTACCACTTAATGGTTAATTAGCTCCCTGCTTGCAATAGCACAACTTCAATTATTATCACAGTGAATGTGGCTAACATACAGTAAAGTTATATTTAAGTGTGTATAGCGATTACTAAATTCCTTCCTTAGAGTTAATCAAGGGCATTAATTATACTTCACAGGCAATTTCTAGTGGTTTTCAGAACAATGATCTTGTTTGGTCTTCTTCTTATCTTCTTGTTCTCTTGTTGGATAGGTATAATCCTCTCATCTTCAGTGATATATTTTGGTCCTTAGTTTACTCTAGAATATTTATCAGTTCTATCTTTAGACAGAAAATCTGCACCTTGATATTGTTTCCCTAACTGATATTGAATAAAAAGCTTATATGATTGTAATATAGGACACCAGTAGCTGAGTCTCCTATCAGTATTGTCAGTATTGTCCATCTTCTCCAACCAAAATGTATGTGACCAATGTGAATTCATGACCATATAAATAAAACATGTAACTTTTTGTTCTCCATTCTCATTCAAAGCAGAGGTCTTATTTATATCAGATTTCTTTAAAGGTAAAAAATGGATAATGTCCATTTTCAGATACTTACATTAGAACAGCTTCCATACTCAAATCAGAGGAATCAACATACAGAACAAGTGGAAAATTAAAATCTGATAGGCTAACCTAGACTAACACCAGAATGACCTTCTGTTGACATTCAGAAATATAGCCAGTTTTATTAGGTTCTTTGTTTTTTGCTTTTACTATTGTTTTAATTGAGGAAAAAAGGGCATTAGCTCTTTGTGGTATTCTATAGTTTTGCAGGAATGTTCAAACTTCTTGGTAGATGTCAGTTGTATCTATTGAATAGCCTGCACCTTCTTCCTTCCCAGTTTAACTTTTTATTGATCAACTATGCAGCTCAAATAACATAGTTCAGAGTAACAAAGACAGTGGTGGGTTGTTACCAGTTCCCCCCAGATCGGACGAACCAGTAGCAGTGACGGTGAGAGGCTCTGCCCATCCGCCCAGACGCTTCTGTGCGAGCGCACGCATGCACATGAGTGAACCAGTAGCAAATCAAATTGAAACCCACTACTGAACAAAGATGAAATTTAGCTGGATTAATAGTTCATACTGCAATTAAGTCTATAATAGCTGCAGGTCTTCCTTCAATATCTTGCAGTGAATCATAATATTGTCCAGATAGAACTCATAATATTTTGTCTTTCTAGAAAAAAAGATTTCTGTTTCTCTATGAAAGATTGTAGATGACTCAAGGCATCCAAAAGAAGATTTAGTAAACTGGAATAAACCTTGAGTAATTCCAGGTTTATTTTCTCATTAGATTTTATTTCTAGAAATAACCTTTTGGTAGTGCTTGGTTAACTCTCGATAGTTATTTAGCACTGATTAACTTTTTTTTCTTTTTGTAATGTCAAATCAGTTCTGACTCCTGATGACTGTCTGAACTAGTCCCTGCAGTTTCTTAGTAAGATTTTGGAAGTGGCTTATAATTGCCTGTTTCCTAAGGCTAACTCATAGTCAATGACCCAAGGTGCTAGATAACTAAATCTGAGTTCCAGTCCTATTTTGAGCATAGAAACCAGCTGGGTGATTTTGAATAAATCTCAATTCCAGGAAAAAGGCAGTAACATTGTCTTGTTCGTGTAATTGCCAGTAGATCAAGACTAACCTGAAGCAAGCAAACAAAACTGATCTAATTCAGATCAGATTAACAGAGTTGGAAGGGACCTTGAAGGTCATCTAGTCCAACCCCCCTCCCAAGCAGGAGACCCTACACCATTTCTGACTAGTAAATTTCTGATCTAGTAAATCATATTTTGTGGTTAGCTATTAGATTTGTTTAGCTGATTAAGATAACTTAAATCTACACAAAATCTCACTTCCCCATTAAGTTTAAGTTGAGATTTTAGAAAAGGTTTAGTTCAAAGTCAACCAGCTGGATTCAGGTAAGGTAGGACTGGAGTTCAGTCTTCTGATATCTAGTCTGGTGCTCTTAAGCACTACACCAAACTGGCTCTGCCATTGATTAACCTTTGCTTAACCTTGCTGTTGTGCTTTCCTCTTAGTTCTATTAGATAAAAGATGTAATAAATTTCTTCTCTTAAAATTTTATGCCTCTGTTGTGATGGACAAGTTGAGGCAACTGAACATGTGTTTCTGTATTGTTCACTCTACAAAGTGATCCATAGGACTTTTATTTTCTCAATTATTAGTAGTTTGCCAGGTCACTTCAAGTCAGTTTGCCTTTCTGATAACAATCCCTCCATAACATGTAATGTTATGAAGTTTTCTGCAATAGTGTGTGAAATTTTCAAAATGCTATCTGTTAGTAACATCCCTGTTAGTTTAATTGTACAAATTTGTATTTTTATAGAAATACAAATTTTATAGAAATAGAAATAAAAATTAATTGTATTTGTATAAAACATTTTTGTTGTATAGTAGTTGAAGTTTTAGATTTATTTCAAATGCTCTTTTATCTGAATACTTCTTTTACCTACCATTTTACATTATATTTTTAAATCTGCTAAACAAATAATTCCCTCAACTCTGTCAAATTATTCAGTAAGGCTGTATTACTATTACTATTAGTCTTCTCATTGTTCCTATCACCCATCTCCTCCCACTTATGACTGCATGACTGTATCCTTACGATTTATATTGATATTGTTTCCTAGTATGATTTGATTGCTTATTTGTACCCTATGACTATCATTATGTGTTGCACCTTATGATTCTTGATGAATGTATCTTGTCTTTTTATGTACACTGAAAGCATATGCACCAAAGACAAATTCCTTGTGTGTCCAATCACACTTGGCCAATAACGTATTCTATTCTATTCTATTCTATTCTATTCTATTCTATTCTATTCTATTCTATTCTATTCTATTCTATTCTATTCTATTCTATTCTATTCTAGCCAAGTCCAGTCCAGTCCAGTCCATTTTATTTTCTATAAATTATATTTCTATCCTATACTAGTTGAACACCATAATAAGATTTTGGTTTCTATTCTTCTTAGAGAGATTTTTATTTCTATTTTTCTTTTTACCCTTGTGATCTGCTGAAAGGTTATCATAGGTGAGTTTCAGCAAATCTGCTCTGAACCTACATGATACTGGTGCAACGTTTTCTTAGGCGAACATTCCAAAATAGGAAAAGATAAGAGATAGTTTATCAGCCCCTTATTCTATCAGATCCTTCAAAAGCATAGGGAGTGGTGGTTAGGATTATTGGTACTGATGGTGGGAAGGTATTTATCTTTTCCTTCCCTTAAATAGAAGTTTTTCTTAAATAAGTTCTTTCCAGGAACAAAATGAACTTTGTCAATTAGCAGTCTAAGTCCAACACAAAGAACTTGTCCTGGCTATATTAACAGCAAAGGTTAAGTTCCTGCATCCCAGATTCATTACACAGAGTGCTTTATAATACTTACTTCCTCATTTGTCACAAGTAATCACTTCCATTTAAAGGGAAACATGTTGCTCTTCTGTCATTATCTAATCTTTAGATGTAGCTACTAAAATGAGAAAATGCTGCGAAGAGACTGGTGCAGAATCATTACAATCCATCCCAGTTGAATCAGTAGAGGCACTGAAGTAAGATGATCTGTCTTGGTGCCTGACATGCCAGAGAGAAGACTAATGGAGGTAAGTAGCTTCTATATTTATGCTCTCTAGAATACCATTGAAGGAACAGATCCAAGGGCACAGTGCCAGGCTACTTAATAGATCTGCTTCAAAGGGCCAATTCAGGTGAATCAATAAATTAAAACAAAATCTATTTTACACAATCTAAGTACAAATTTTACAGGAAATTCATAAAATACAGGTGATCATGAAGGAACACAACCCCTTACCTCCTATAATAGCCTTCTGGGCTTCAATCAAAAACTATAGATGAAAATTGAAGGAATTCAAGATGAAAGAGTATCAAAAAAATGAATTTTAATAACATTTGCCTATTTTTTTTCTCCCACAATTCACTCATTAGAATTTATGTTTGAATGAAGCCCATAAAAATAGTGATTCTGAAGTAACAGTTTGCAATATTTCAATTTCAGATAGCTACAGCAATTTGAATCTTCATTTACAGTAATTATGTTCTCTTCTTACTGCTTCAGAACTTTAGATCACATTCATCCCTCTTCTATTTCAAGCACCTAATTTTGTAATTTGAGCATTTTACAGCTTTTAAGAATTTGAAAAATGCATGCACATCAAAGCCATCTTTATATCTAACTTATTTGTAAAAGACTTATTCCATTAATACTGAAGAGAAATGCAGTGCTCACTTGTAATCATAGTAAACAACCCTAAATTTTAGAATACATTAAACACATAGGTACAACACAACTCTTCTCCTCCTTGTCTGTTTCTCCTACACTCCAATCCCCTCTCTCCTGTTGTTTTCATAGCTAAACATTTACTATTACTTCCTGCATCGCAGGAGTAACTTGATTAAGCAATGCTATTTACCTCCTTCACCATGAAAGGAGCTAAATAAACTGTAGAGTATATATGAAAAATCACACACTCCTATACATTTCTTTTAGAAATAAACCTCCTTGAATTCAGTGGGAATTATGCCCAAATAAAAATGTATAGGGTTGAAGCCCTAGGTGGTTAGATATCAGATGCTTATTCCTAACTAGCTATTATTTAAGATATTCCTTGGAACCATTAAAAAAACCTGAAGTCAAACTGTTTGCAGAAATCTCACCAGTTAAACTTTGGATAGGGAAGGACATTTAACAGGTTTGCAAGCTGTGAAATAGTTTGAGGCTGGTAGAGGAAAAAAAAATCTGTCAGTTCACAACTTCATTGAAATAATAATAAAAAAAAGATTCACTGAAATTATTGTACACAATTTTTTTTATTTTTTATTTTTTTAAATTTGATTTATATGCCACCCTTCTCCGGAGACTGAGGGCTGCTTACAGTGCATTAAGCAAAAGCCTTCATACTTTTGTATATTTATACAAAGTCAGCTTATTGCCCCCACAAACTGGGTCCTCAATTTACCTACCTTAGAAAGGATGGAAGGCTGAGTCAACCTTGAGCCTGGCAAGATTCGATCTTACTTTAATTGCAGACAGCTGGTGTTAAATTACAGTGCTCTGCCTGTTGAGCTATCCAGGCTCTTCTGAATTTGAATTCTTGGCATCAGTAACTTGTGATCTAGGGTCTGCTATCTATCTATCTATTGATCGATTGATTGATCTAGCTTTAAAGTGGAAATAATGAATATTAGTTGATGTGGCATGATGGATGTCATGATGAATTTGTAAATGAAGAAATATAGAATAGGAATTTATGCTGGTTGGTTTCATGTTTGTAACCAATTTTTTTAAAATATAGTTTGACTGCTAATTCTTGGATATTTAGTAATTCCCAGAGATAGAAATGCAATATAGTGTTTTTTTCCTTGACATGATCTATAGCAGGGCTGTCAAACTTGCGGCCCATGGACCGAATGCATCATACACTGGCCATGCCCATGCCCAGTTTAGCAAATGGGAAAAAAAGTTGTGATACATGTGACGCCGCCGTGATGATGTATTTTTTTTCACCTCTGGTCTATAGTTATCGAGGGAGATGAATATCAAGCCCAAATCTCCTGAATAATACCTTTTGGAAAACACTAATTTAGGCTCAGTGGCTAAGATGCTGAGCTTGTCAATCAGAAAGGATGGCAGTTCAGCGGTTCGAATCCCTAGCACTGCATAACAGAGTGAGCTCCCATTACTTGCCCCAGCTTCTGCCAATCTAGCAGTTCAAAAGCATGTAAAAATGCAAGTAGAAAAATAGGGACCACCTTGGTGGGAAGGTAACAGCATTCCATGCACCTTCAGCATTTAGTCATGCCGGCCGCATGACCATGGAATTGTCATCAGACAGTGCTGGCTCGTTGGCTTAGAAATGGAGATGAGCACCGCCCCCTAGAGTCGGGAACGACTAGCACGTATGTGCAAGGGGAACCTTTACCGTTACCTTATAATCAGAAAGATAAACAAGTCTTCTAACTTTAATTCTCAATGCGTTCAAATATCAAGCAAGCCTTGTATAGCTTACAGCCTAATCATAAACACATTAACTGGAAGTAAGTGTCTTAGAAAAAGTGGGATCCCTTCCCTTCCCTTCTGTTCCCTCCATTCAGATATATAAATGATTTATAGGTTTCCTAACTCCCCAGTGATGTCCTCATCCCTAGTTCTACTGCTGCTGCTCAAAAATGTCTCCTTGCACCATTCCCCAAGGCTTGGGAGTCTTGGAAAACATTTTGATTGCCCCCATGGCTCAGTCTCCCAGGATCTGCCATATGTTACTAACATTCAGCAGTGTTCTCTTTCTCTTCATATGGATCTAGTTGACTTGAGCTGCTCAGAATCACACAAGGCACTCATTCTTGAAGCAGCTTGGGGGAGAATGGTCTCCCTCCCCCACCTTAGGAAACTTCATGAGATTATGCCCTGTTTTTGCACAATTTCTGGAAGCTCTGAAGGACGCATGAGAACATGGCCTTCTCATACAATATCCAGAGCCTGTGTAAGAACACACCCCATTGTTGCACAGCCTCCATAACCTCCAAAATTTTTCTGAGAATGGGACATGCTTTCAAAAATAGTTATTGTCAGGTGTTGGTAAATGATGATGGTCACCTTTGACACATGTGTCATGGGTTTGCCATCACTTATTTAGTTTTTGTTTATATACACATGTTGTATCCATTCTTTCTAACTTTCTTGAAGATGAAAATAGGAAAAAAAATATGTTAAGGAAGAAGGCATGAACATGAGATGAAAATGCATATTGTGTGGCTCTGTTCCAAAGCACTGGTTTTCATCATCTCTGCCAAGCTCTTGAAGAACGAACCGTCACAATTAGCTCAATGTAACAATTAACTGGGGGAAAAAATCCATCAGTTCCACACATTACTGTATAAGGTTTCACTTTGTTTCTTATTCATCTACAGAGCCACATGATATAATATCCCTTGTAGCAGGGGTGAAATGCTACCAGTTCGATGGATTCAACTGAACTGGTAGTGATGGTGGCGGGTGGTTCAGAGAACCGGTGGCGACGGTAGCATGAGGCTCTGCCCACCTGCCCAGTCGTCATTACTTCCTGGTTTTAACTAGGAAGTAACCTGTTTTTTACCCTCTGTGCATGCACAGAAGGGTTTGCGCATGCACAGAGGGTCCATGTGTGCATGTGACACATGCACATGTGTTAGCAGATCGAGTGTGTGCGCACGGTGCATGCACTTCCAAACTGGTAGGGAAGGTAAGTAGATTTCACCCCTGCCTTGTAGAATAGCATTTGGAAATTAGGTAATCTTGTTACCAATTTACCTGGTAACAAGAAGGAATAAGAACAAACAAGCAAAAAAACCACCACCAACAACAACAACCCCACAGAGATTTTGCTAACGTAATCTTTATGCTAGCCTGGAGTAAATACAGAATCTTGGAAACTGTTAAGTAAAATTTCTCACCTTTGTTTGCAGTGAGTTAATTAAGGTAGAGACTCTTGAATGATTTGAAAAGCTGCTTCTCAGTTTTCTTATCACCTGGCTTAAGTTGCCAATGATGAGATAAGCTGACAGTTGATAAATCTCCTATCTCTTGATTTTTTGGGGGGTATACTTTTCCTTCCAGTCCTTTCCCAGCATCCCCACAAATACCCATGGTTTGTGGGAGTTTTCCTTTATTCAAGTCAGGATGTCTTGGAGGAACCAGGCAAGGGGAATGCATTTTCTTGCTGCACACAAGAAGTTTAGGATTGTACTTAAAGGAGATCAACAGGCACAAACTGTTGTCAGCCTTGAAGAAACAGGACACAAACAGTTGGAAGCCTTGTGGAAGCAAAAGAACAAAAGCAGAAGGCAACTAGATCCCAAGTGAGAGATGCCAAACAGAATAGAAGGCTTCAGGCTCTGCTGTGATCTATTTTTTGCTCATAAAATCAGGCGTTTCCATTCTCCTTCTTGCAGATATATGAACTGAAACTTTAAGAACTTGTGCTCGAGTTTGTTCTTTGCCTCTTCCCTCACCATTATTTTCCCTTCTGTGTCTTGAAAGTCTCAAAAAATGCAATTTCTCATTAATATTTGGAAGCTATTCTAAGAGACTTTTTCAGTAAAGTGCGTGCATGTGGAGATTCTTTGAACTAAAATGTTAAAAATTGAAGAGGAAAATTATTCAAAAGAAATGGAAATAAGCACCATGGCCTTAAAATCAATATCACAGGTTAGGTATTGGACCAAAAACTGAAGGCTTCTTACCTCTGTCTGCTTCCAGAGCAGATTGCAAACCCATGGATGAATCCTTATCCACTGATATACTATGAAAAATTTGAAAAAATCCCCCACAAATTCAAAAATAAGGCTCATCCTGACACTGAAAATCTACTGCTAAAATCAGCTTCTATTTAGGAACTGGAAATGCAATTATAATGAGTAATATACAGATTAATACAATGCATTTTTTGGGGGGGGGAAACAATTAGTAGGAGGAAAATCATCATTAATTTGGTTAAAGGTTTGAGGATCTGGGCTCAGTTTTTAGCTGTATAGGGATAGCCAGAGAATTACAATGAACAGGCACAGAGGTATTTGATAGTCTTCAGCCTCTTTTCAAGATAGGAGTTACTTGAAGTGAGAAGGAAAAGTATCCTCTGTCTTCACAGGCTCATATTCTTGCTTTCTTACAAAAGAAGAAAATAAAACTTCTTTAATAGTTGAAAGCAGAGTTTCTTTGGAATTCCAACCTGTTGTATTTCATTAATGTGAATTCAAAGATCCTGCAAGGTAGCAAATGTAATTCAGCAATGTTTACTCCAGGATTGCCTCAGAGTAGCTCCTTGTGGAGGGTGAAGTCAGGTTGAGTTAAGCCCATCCATTCCAGAACTCAAATTAAAATGCTTTAGAATGGTGTCTCCTTAACAAATGCAAATATCCTCCAGGGATTTATTTTATTTTATTTATTTAGTTTGTCAAACATGTACGAGAAAACAGGTATAAGTGGACATGAACATGGACATGAACGAAGGAAATGAGTACGAATAAATGGGGACAGTAGGACAGGGATAGTAGGCACCCTGGTGCACTTATGCATGCCCCCATACAGACCTCTTAGGAATGTGGTGAGGTCCATGGTAGACAGTTTAAGTTTAAAGTTTTGGGGTTTTTGAGGATGTAACAAAAGAGTCAGGTAGTGCATTCCAGGCATTGACCACTCTGTTGCTGAAGTTGTATTTTCTGCAATCGAGCTTGGAGTGGTTTACCTTGAGTTTGTATCTATTGTTTGCCCGTGTATTATTGTGGTTGAAGCTGAAGTAGTCATTGACAGGTAGGACATTGTAGCAGACAGTTTTGTGTACTACGCTTAGGTCAGACCATAGTCAGCATAGTTCTGGGTTGTCCAAGCCCAAAATTTTGAGCCTGGTGGCATAAGGTATTGATTAAATTGAAGATGGATTTGGCAGGAGTTCATCAATATAGGTACCTGTAGTGTTTTCATTTTTCTGGTCCTTCCCTATAAACTACTTTTGACTAAGTTCTTTACATGTTTACCTTTAAGAAACTGCAGGAGTCTGTCAGAGCTGTTGTGTTTACAGAATAGATTTGTTGAGTTGGTTGTTCAGTACTACAGAATTTGGGAGCTGATGTTCTACCTGATTTGAAGGAAGTTACATTAGTATGCAGATCTGACAAGACCTGTTTCAGTTCCTTTCATATCTGGAGGATATTTGCTTGACCTTTCTTTGGCAGCTGAGTGAAAGAATTCTTTCCTAACATTTCCTTTGGGAGAATATGTAGGGATGACAGAATTAAAGGATCACTAGTTGAGGCTTGGCTGTTGTTTCCAAGATTGACCGACCTGGCTTCTTGGAATTATACAAGGTCGGTTTTGCTTCTGGGTTAGCTAATTTGTTTGGCATTGCACCTGTGCTTTTCGGTTGAGCTTGATATCCAGATAATAAAAACACTGGTAAATTTGAAAAGAATCCAGAAAATTCTTCATTTTCAGTAAGAAAAACAAAATATTTAGAGTTTGGATTAAATTTTTCTGTCTATTGCTATATTCCATCAAGTGAGTTCCTTATCTAAATCACAGGGTATATCTTTGGCCTTTATATGTTTTATATGTTATATATTTTAGTTATGTGATTTTAAAAAATATTAACAATGGGTTGTTATTTAGGATATTATGATAATGTGAAATTTTACTTAAATGTATTGCAATATGCTCATGACATAAACTGATTAGCTTATTAAAATATATAAAAAATAAATAGTATTAATTAATTAATTAACTTATTTATTTATTGGTTCGAGTTATATGCCGCCTTCTCCAGAGACTCAGGGCAGCTTACAATGCGTTAAGCAATAGCCTTCATACTTTTGTATATACTTTTGGCCCCCCCCAAGCGGTGTTCTTTTTATACAAAGTCAGCTTATTGCCCCCACAATCCGGGCCCTCATTTTACCTACCTCGAAAGGATGGAAGGCTGAGTCAACCTTGAGCCTGGTGAAATTTGAACTTGCAGTAATTGCAAGCAGCTGGCAGCTAAGTGCTACTTAACAGCACTTTAGTCCACTGCGTCACCAAAGCTCTTACCATATTAAAAATTTAATAAAGGTAATGGTTGAATTTATATACTATCTGTCTGCAGTCATGTGCCAAAACTCGCTACCACCAGCAAATGTTTCTTGAATGTATATCGGATTTTTAAACAACTCCCAATTTCTCACTGATGAAAGAAGATGTCTGCTGAAATATTCTATAGACAAAAAATGTGTTGTCCAATACAATCCTGTCATGTTGGATTTAAGCTCTTATCCTTCTCAGCCATTAGTCAGCTTCTGAAAATTATGCAAGTTAATAATCAACATATCTAAAGAGCATCAAAGTGAGGAAAGCCATGTCTATAAAGCTGAGCAAATTAGTACATTGGAAAGTAATTTTGATAAGACATTGACATTTCACTCTTCTTCTATAATATGCTATCAAGTATAATCCCCCCCCCAACCTATCATGGATAATGTGAAGGCAATGCAAACTGTACATTGGTTGATTGCCAGGATCATTATTTTGAAAGCCTTAATAAGGGTTTTAATATTACTTTTTGAGTTTTAAGGGATCTCTGTGAAACAGTATTATAATCTAATCCTTCTTTAATAGTTAACAACAGAAAGTAATGGTCACTCTATCTTGTCTGGCTTTCTCAACTGCATGGAGATGTTTAAGGAAAATTCAGTTATCCTGCCTGGTTTAAAACAGCATGCCTGTCCAGAATTAACATTCAGCCTGGAGTGTCAACATATGATGAAGCACTTACCTTTCTGCATAGATCAAAGCATTATCACTCTCATCTATAAATACAAGTGGAATGTGAATATATTGATGGCCTTGCCACTTACTATCTCTAGACTTTGCCCTGCAAGAACCCCATGTGTTCTGGGTTTTTATTTTCATTTATAATGAAAATAATAACTAAGCAGAACTCATAGGCATCTTCCAGGTGAGACTTTGATAAAGTACCAAATGCAAAGTAGAATTCAAGTGGGAATGCCATTCCCATTTTAAGCATTCATTGTAAGAGCCTGGTTGTATATTTTCTGCATTAGTTTTGCAGTCAGATGTTTGAGTTCTTCCTTATACTTTCCAAACTCTCAAGGCTATTTGGGTTTGGGGGGGAGGACTAATGAAGGGCAATTATTACAGCACAAAATAAGAGGAAAGTCAAATACCACTGGCACTAGATGACAAATAAATTTTCTAACCTTTATTATGCATATATAGACAGTGAACATAAAGCTGATCAAGATTAGGAGCTACTTTAAGGCAAAAGAAAAAAAGACTGGAATATAAATCCAAAAAATAAATAAATTAGATATTGTATTCCATAGTATGAATGTACTTGGATCACAAAGTCACAACTACTGATATGACACTACCGTATAAGATTTTTTTTCCTAGAATTGCATGTATCCTACTTCATTATGTTTCTACAGATTACTATATAACATATCCATACCTGTATATCAAATGAAGGAATTCATATTTGTAGAGAAAAAAGAGAAGGGATGGAGGAAGGGAGAATCAAATCTTACACAGTCAGGCTGAAATTCTTTTGGTTGACTGTGTTAAGCTTCTGCAGACTATCTAGCCAAGTGGAGGGATATTTTATTCAGAATGAAAATCATTTTATATATTAAAATGTTGAAAAATAATAATTAAAGTACTAAATCCCCCTTTTTCCTTTGAAACAAATGTATCTCCCATTTTTATTTAAACAGATCTGAATATTCAGTTACTTTCAGTGTTCAGCTTGTAGTTCAACTTATAATTCTTAGTGGTATTAAAATTACCAAGAGTCATATATTTCATAAAGTAAAACTAAAGCTTCCCCAAGGGAGGCACAACTGTGCATGTAATTATGAATAAAATTAAGTCTATCATAAAAATGCATTCTCTTATAAAGTATAAATTGCAACAAGTTTGGAAAATGAAAAACTATTTTTTAATATCTACTTTATCAAATTCTGGTAATGGATATGATTCTTGTTTTGTGCAATGTGTTACATACTTATTTATGCATTAATTTTGTACAAAGGTTGCCAGTTTTATTTTCCTTTTTTAAAAGGAATCATACAAACTAGCTTTGTTGTTTAGACCTTCATGAGCTACAGATTACTCACCTGTGACCTTAAAAAGATACTACTGAATGTCTAGACAATGATAATATGACTTTAAAAAAAAAAAGTATTATAGGCATACACAGATATAAACATTGTTCTATTTATTGTCTTTCTATTTGAAGCACTAGCACAAATCTAGCGCTTCAAAGAGTTTCTGCCTTCATAAATGGTCTGAACGAAATAGACCAGACTTGTCCGTTGTTTGAAGATTCCCAAAGAAGCATCAAACAGCTTTATGAGATCCAATAAAGACATTATTGAATTCGCTCACAATATATTAGTGGGTGAGAATTAACCCATGAATTTGCCACCTGTTCTGAAAGCAGAAGAGAGCCAGTTGGGTGTAATGATTAAGACACCAGAGTCTGTGAGTTCTAGTCTTGCCTGAGCACAAAGCCAGCTGGGTGACTTTTAGCCATTCACTAACTCAGTCCTAGGAGGCAAGCAATGGCAACCCATTTCTGAATCCTGGCTAAGAAAACTGCAGTGACCTATCCAAGCAGTTTCCAGAAGTCAAGAATTGAAGGGACGCATACACACACACACACACACACACACACACACACACACACACACACACACACACAAAGCAGGTGAAAGCACAGTCTTCTGACTTTAGGATTGGAGCAAGATTTATTAGTCTAAATTTGTTGAAAGGCTAGATTTGATTCTTAGACCTTGCTGGACTACGTATAGACAAGGTTTAATGTTTCACCCTACTTTGGAAACTGCCACTTGACACAGCTTTGGATTAGGGGTGAAATGTAAAATTTGTTACTACTGGTTCTGTGGGTGTGGCTTGGTGGGGGGGTAATGTGACTGGGTAGGCGTGGCCAACTTTTTTTTTTTAACTTTTCAAAGCATTTTTTCTGCAAATGCAAAAAAATGCTTTGAAAAGCCTCTGCCGATCAGGAACACAGCTGGGATTGTCAGAGCCTTTTCAAAGCATTTTTTTAATCACCTCTTCTGCTGAAGAGGTTGCAGAAAAAAATGCTTTAAAAGTCTCTCTGATGATCCCAGCTGAGTTGCCTGATCGTTTTAAAAAATGCTTTGAAAAGTCTCTCTGACGATCAGGCAACTCAGCTGGAATCGTCAGAGAGACTTTTAAAGCATTTTTTTCTACAACTTCTTCTGGGAAAGAGGTGGTTTTAAAAATGCTTTGAAAAGCCTCTGAGATCCCAGCTGAGCCACGCAATCATCAGAGACTTTTTTTTTTAACTTTTCAAAGCGTTTTTTCGGCGGAAGAAGTTGTAGAAAAAATGCTTTTAAAAGTAAAAAAAAAAAGCCTCTGATGATCGTGCGACTCAGCTGGGCATGGTGCGGGGGGAGTGCAGGTTTTTTGCTACCGGTTCTCTGAACCACCTGCTGCTATCGCTACCGGATTGGGCTATCCGGTCCGAACCGGGAGCATTTCACCCCTGCTTTGGATCTTATTCTATTGATACTTAGTTGTTTTCAGGTTGTATTTCATTCTGGATGCCTGTTGTGGTCCGCCAGCAGTCTGCAGAGCTGGCAGACAGAATCAGACAGTGGGGAGGACCATAGGCCAGTCCTGAAGTTTGGGGAAGGCTCGAACGAGATAGAGCCATCTGGGAAGTATGTGCTGCCTCCGGAGCCTCCACAGTCAGACCTCAGCGAGCCTGTTCCCAGTGCACACATGGGCAGAGCTGCCAGAAGACAAGAACAGCTAAAACAAAAGGGACAACTTGGGAGTAGGGCTTGGAGATGATTGGCCCCTCCCATAAGACTTAAAAGAGGAGCAAAGGCATGTGGGTCATTGCAGGAAGCAACATTTGTTCATTCTGTTCATCTTAAAGCCTGAAGCTCTATTTTATTCTGGACTTCATGTGGCTTTGCCAATTAGGTCTTCGGCAGTGTGTCAAGGGAGATAAAGGTAGGTGATTGTCCCGAAGGACTTCTCCCGAAGGACTCTTTATAACTAATTGGGACTCATCTGTGAATGAACAGAATTCACAGCTGTTGCAATAAAAGAGGTTTTTGGGACTACTCGTGTGTTTTAATGATCTAGGAAGCCTAGGTCAGAACAATGCCAGCTTGGTGGCTCAATTGCAGTACTTGTAGTACTCTTGATAAATCTCAAAGGACATCCTTTTGCCATTTCTCAGCTACTTAAGCTCTAAAGGATCAGTCTACAGCAAATTCTTTCTTTAGAAAGGCATTTAGCAGCCCACTTGCTGATTTTATTTCCTGCACTGCTTTGCCGTTTTGCCTACCTTATTTAAGCTGGTAGCATATGTTCAATTTTCCTCTTTGTAATCAGGAGACAGAAGATACCAAGAAAAATCAAGTCAACATTTTTTTACATTACCTAGCAATAAAGCAAGCAAGCTGTAGCAGCTAGTTCAAATCACGTTTGGTGTCCAAGCAAAGGTAAGACAGTGCTGTTTATCTGACATTTCCTCTCTTAGCATATGCACATTCAATGCAACCACATCTTCTTTTTACAAGATGATACCCTATGAATCTCCTGGGCTAAAATTATATTCAGAACACATTTACATTTAGATGGTAATCTTGCAATACAGATTTCAGTGTAAATAAATAAGTAGACATTAAAAGGATGCACTCAAGAAAATTTGCCAATTGCAAACATGTTGCTACAAAAGCTGCTGATTTTAAAGATGTGTTCAAATTTTTATGAATTCGCAAATAAACACATACCTTAATGTGGAAACAAAATGGAATACATTGATGAAGGAATATATGTGACAATTACTAGGGAAGAATACATTTATTCAATCATCCTTTATTTTCAACAAATTATTCCTATAATGAGCAGGATGGCATTTTCTTATTATATAACTTTCTTGATTTCACTGAATTACAGAATCCAACCTTTCCCCCTTCCCAAAACCTGATTATTTGGCTGCAAGATCCCAATTTCATAGGTATTGTTAGTTGCGAAGTAATGTCCGACCCATCGTGACCCCATGGACAACGTTCCTTCAGGCCTTCCTGTTCTCTATCATCCTCTGGAGTCTATTTAATCTCACGCCTACTGCTTCAGTGACTCTATCCAGCCACCTCATTCTCTGTCATCCCCTTCTTCTTTTGCCCTCAATCTTTCCCAGCATTAGGCTGGGAGTCCTTCCTTGACATTAGATGGCCAAAGTATTTGAGGTTCATCTTCAGGATCTGGCCTTCTAAAGAGCAGTCAGGGTTGATCTCCTCTAGGACTGACCGGTTTGTTCACCTTGCAGTCCAAGGGACTCACAGGAGTTCTTCTCCAGTGCCATAGCTCAAAGGCCTCAATTCTTTGATGCCCAGCCTTCCTTATAGTCCAACTTTCACAGCCATAAATTGCAATTTCATAGGTATTAATCTGTAAACTAAGTTTGAAGAAACTGCTCTGATACTGAAAAAGATAGGAAATAATGATGGCAACATACAGATTTATGCATGGGTGAGCTTCAGATCCTTTAGCAACGGGTTTGCTGCCCCGTTGCTGGGTGAGCGTGGCCATGATGGGCATGGCCTAGTTGGCCGCCTGCACCACTGCAGAGGGGGGAGCATTTTTTTCCCTCCCCAGGCACCGGAGGGTTTCTTTGAGCTTCCAGGAGGGCGAAAACTGCTTCTCCTGGGGTCCAGAGGCCATCTGGAGGCCAGAAACAGTCCCGTTTCCAGACTTCCAGAACCTCAGTTAGGTCCATTTATTGCCCTCCCAGACCCTCCGCAGGTAAATGTTCACTTATTAAAATACAGATTTCTCAGACATAACATTCTGACAAAGATGTAACTTTCTAAGATATCCTAAACTCAACCTCTTGGAACAGAAAGCATAGTTTTTTGTTCACTAAAAAGTTACTTTGCTGTGACAAGTAAAATGTATTTATTTCCAAATAAAGGTTTCTAAATGTTTCTACCATGACACTTGAAAACAGACATAATCAACGTCAATGTCTGAAGATTCTTCTCTCGCATTTCCCTCCCCTGGAAAGTTTATTTTGTGATTTTTCATTGTTTTAAGAGATGAAACATCAAAATATATTTTTAAAAATCAACATGAAAATAAAGAGACATCATTTGTTTGTATCAGTGCATATATGATGCCTGTAGACTATCATAGATAGATCAATGCAATCTGAAATCTGAAAAGGACCAGAGAGCAAATGATATGACAGACCTCTCCTGATCAACGGACATCTAGTCCCAATAAGTATTTGCGATACTTATAAATGGGCAGTTTGACCTGAATTAAACAGAAAACAGAATAACAGAGTTGGAAGGGACCTTGGAGGTCTTCCAGTCCAACCCCCTGCTTAGGCAAGAAACCCTACATCACTTCAGACAAATGATTATCCAATATCTTCTTAAAAACTTCCAGTGTTGGAGCATTTACAACTTCTGGAGGCAAGATGTTCCATTGATTAGTTGTTCCAACTGTCAGGAAATTTCTCCTTAGTTCTAAGTTGCTTCTCTCCTTCATTAGTTTCCACCCATTGCTTCTTGTACTGCCCTCAGGTGCTTTGGAGAATAGTTTGACTCCCTCTTCTTTGTGGCAACTCCTGAGATATCGGAACACTGCTATCATGTTACCACTAGTCCTTCTTTTCATCAGACTATACATATCCAGTTCCCAAAATCATTCTTCATATGTTTTAGCTCCAGTCCCCTAATCATTTAGCCTCCAGTCCCCAATCAATTAGAACTCCTTCTGCTTCTAAGAATACAGACCCTCAATTTGCAAATATTTATTTAGCAATAATTTGAAGCTACACAGCACTGAAAAAAGGTGACTTACAACTGTTATTCACACTTATATCTGCAGCATCCCCACAGTCACACAATTATAATTTGGGCATTTACTAACCAGCATGTTGCTCTCAATTATGTTCATAAATTGAGGATTACTTGTACCATGTCACAGTGATGACACCCATAACCAGGCTCAGGATCTCAAGTCTAAGGATGTATTTTAGGCAGCGGTGAAATCTACTTACCCTCGCTACTGGTTCGGGAATGGGAGCACACAAGAGCACACACATGCTACATGTGTGCGCACCTCTTCTGTGCATGTGCAGAGGGTCAAAAATAGGATGTAATGATGTCATGGCTGGTGGACAGAGCCTCCCACTGCCTGCGCTACTGGTTCACACGAGCCAGATTGATCCGGCTGTATTTCACTGCTGATTTTAGGTAACCCATATTTAAGGGATACCATCAATGCCCCTGTTGTCAGTTTAAGGATGTAATCCTTCCATTTAAGTTTAGTGACAGCAATGATTAGAAACTCATAGTAGAATGTATCTTTGGTCTCTGACAAATGCCTGATCTCACCCAAACAGAGAGAGCTAATGGACAATATGCAGCAAGGGCTAAAATGACAATATATATTCATAATAGAAGTCTAAATAAATTCAAAGAGCAGTGACATTACAGCAAGGCAAATTCAGACCTTTGGTACCCAGATTTTAGCAAAAGAGAGGCAAATAAAAAAGAGTCGATGAATTCACTTTAACAGATGTTAGCAGTTATCTTCAATATTTAACATTAAAAGTGCAGTACAAATATTTAGATACTAGTGAACAATTGGGGGAAATGAATGGGAAGGAGAGAATGTATGTTGTACGTGTATATATATGTGTGTTTGTGTGTTTTACTCAGGTTTTATTAGCAATTATTTTCTACTTTGCTTATCGCACCTTTATTTTTGTGTCATTTCTGTTTAAATAAACTTCAATAAAAAAAGACAACAGGGTGTTTTCTTTTTACTGATAAAGATCTAGTAATTGGTGTCCTGCCAATAGCTCTCCAAATCCCGATAATGTTTTGTTGCAGAGAGAACACAATCTATAGACATCTTCTTTGATGTCTATAAGCCAGATCTCCTAAGAATGCTGTGAGAAAAAACAGAACACCTAGGGCACTTCATCATAATTTTATTTAGCGGCACTGGATAAGTGATATACAGGTAGTCCTCAACTTAGAGCCACTATTGAGCCCAAAATGTATGTTGCTAAATGAGAAATTTGTTAAGTGAGTTTTGCCCCATTTTACAACTTTTCTTGCCACATTTGTTAAGTGAATCACTGAGTTCTTAACTTAGTAACATGGTTGTTAAGTGAATCTGGTTTCCCCATTTACTTTATCTTCAGAAGGTCACAAAAGGTGATCACGTGACCCCAGGACACTACAACCGTCATAAAGTGAGTCAGTTACCAAGCATCCAAATGTAAATCATGTGACCATGGAGAGGCTGCAATGGTCATAAGTGTGAAAATTGGTCATAAGTCACTTTTTTCAGTGCTTTGAAAGATCACTAAGTGAACTGTTGTAAATCAAGGACTACTTGTACAGGTAGTCCTCCACTTACAACCATTTGTTTAGTGACCATTCAATGCCACTGAAAAAATGTGACTTTTGACAGTTTTCATGCTTACAACCACTGCAGCCTCCCCATGGTCCCTTGATCAAAAGTCAAGCGCTTGGCAAGTGGCATGTATCTATGTCAATTGTTCTATCCAGGAGTCATGTAATCAGCATTTGTCACCTTCCCAGCTGGCTTCCAACAACCAACTGCAAAATTCACTTAACAACTGCAGCCATTCATTTAACAACTATGGCACAAAGATTGTAAAATGGGGCATAACTCAGTTAACAACTGCCTTGCTTAGCAATGGAAATGTTGGGGTCCATTGTGGTCATAAGTCAAGGACTACCTGTCCAGTATATAAATATAACAAATGTGTGTCATCAATGGTGGCCAATCAGACAAAGCATATAATGCATTGATCTATCAGTCTTACCTTCTACTTTTAGCCAGCAATCTCTTACCATAAATCTTTCCCAAGCTGCCAACATTCCTCTTAGTCAGACTGACTTTGACATCTACTTGCTAAAAACAGTCAGAGAAGCACATTTAAAAAAAAAAAAAATGAACCAACAAAAACCTTAAAGATGCAGGAAAGTGATCAAGAATAAAGTCATTTCTGCTGCAAAGAATTAATGAGAAGGCGAGAGGCAATGAGGAAAAGGGTGGGGGGGGCGAGAGACTGTCAGGCATGGTCAATTGATTTTTATCGAATGTATTAAATGATCAAAGGGACAAGGGAATTAATGAGCTAATGGGCTAGTACTTGGATTGCATAAGATGCGGTCATTTATTTGAAGCTTAGAGTAAGTCAAACTCCATCAACATCAGCCTGAAGATACAGTATGTTTGATTTCGTGTCATTAATTTTCAGTGACCCCACAAGTTAACTGATGGGCTATAACTATTGTTTGATTTTGATTTTTGACTGTTAATTTAAAAAAAAAATCTTTTATTGAAAATGCTTGTAAATTTTAAAAGATGTGCCTTATTTTACTTTCTTTCACAATGTAGAAGGGGGAGTAGCTGCTTTAAATATTTTTTTAGGAGGTTGTAAAAACCTAGAAAAAAAATAGCAAATTCTGTTCTCCTGCTATGAAAAATTCATGTCAATGTAGTTACCAAGATTCCAGGTCAACACTGGGCCTTCTCATGCTCTTCGCACCTATTAGTTGGATTACTATAATTTTATATATATATAAACAATATATATATTTAAACATATATATTATATATGTTAAAAACCTGTCAGAAATTGCAATTGGTCCAGATACAGTAGCCAAAATGCTTACTGGATTGTATCAGTACTGTAACAATTTATTAAAACTGTATTGATTAATGGCAGTGGTGAGATTCAAAATTTTTAATATTGGTTCTGTGGATGTGGCTTGGCATGGCCAGGGGGTGTGACAGGCAGCACTCAGCCTCCTATACCCCCCTGGGAGCAAAAATGGGCCACAGGGGGGTCCGATTCCCCTCCATACCCCGTTTTAGGCCTAGGAGGCCTCCCTGAAGCTCCTGGGAGCAAAAACGGGCTTCAGGGAGGTGCTTGCCCCACGCACCCCATTTTGGGCCTAGGAGGCCTCCCTGCACTTACCTGGGAGCCAAAATGGGGCATGTAGGGACTCCTGGAATGGGTGGGCCAGGAAGGAATGGGGCCAGCCATCAATTTAATTACCAGTCCACCCGAACCAGCCTGAACTGGCTGAATCCCACCACTAGTTAATGGCATTTATGAGTGCAGTTCGAGGTACTGGTTATTATTTATTTTATTTATTTATTTTATTTTATTTATTTTATTTTATTTGGCTTATATGCTGCCCTATCTCACAATGGACTCAGGGCGGCTCACAACAATAAAACACAAGCCACAATAAAAATAAAGACTAAAATCTAAAAAATTTAAAATTAACCCATTAAAACCCTTAAAAACCCCATCATCAGACCAGGTCAAGGGATTTGAAAAGCCAAGTTTTTAATTCCCGGCGGAAGGTGCGAACGTCAGGTGCTAGTTGGAGCTCCAAGGGGAGTTGATTCCAGAGGGTGGGCGCCCCAACCGAGAAGGCTCTACTCCTGGGGGCCACCAGCCGCCACTATCTAGCCGACGGCACCCTGAGTAAGCCCTCTCTATGGGCGTGAACCGGGCGATGGGATGTTGTTGCTGGCTGTAGGTGGTCCGCTAAATATCCTGGTCCTAAGCCATGTAGGGCTTTATAGGTCAACACCAGCACCTTGAATCTCACCCGGAGGGCAACCGGTAGCCAATGCAAACCGTGCAGGAGGGGTGTAACATGGGAGTATCGGGATTCTCCCATCACAACCCGCGGCTGCATTTTGCACCAGCTGAAGCCTACATATTATGTATGAAGGCCTAGGTATCTAAAAGGCCACCTATTCTAAATAAATTCTGTCTCCGATGAACAGGAGAACCTTCCAGTCCCTCTTATTTCAAGACATTCTCAATATACCCTTGTCTCCAAGGTGATGCTAGGTGTCATTTTTGTGATTTTCCAAAGTAATTAAAATCCAAATGATATATTATAGTTGATTGCACAATGAGCCAGATGTTTAAATTGGATTTGGCATTTTTATTTCCCTACAGAGTCCTTCTCAAGAAACTGGGATGTTGTTTGATGGTATTAGAGGTATTGTTGCAGAATGTAAGCTGTTCAAAGTAAAACTGCCTTTTGCAATTGACCAATAGCGATTTTGTCAATGCCAATAGTGTTCAAGTAATGCTTATCATGTTAATCTCAGAAGTTTTCGAATTATATCCAAGGTAACTTTTAAGTATTTTTATTACCTTTGCTTTCTTTGGCCACAGTCATTCTATTTCTATTTGTAGCTATTTGTATTTTGATATTTTTCTCTTTTCTTTTCTCTTCTGGCCTCTAATGTCCATTAGTCAGACATTTTTGTCTTTCTTATTAACAGTTGTTAAATCTGAGGTATTATATGGTAAGTGTTTGAATTCTAAAATAACACAGCACTTTACCTTTTTCATTTTCTATTTGTCAATATTTGTCCCATACCTACCTAACAAACTTTATGTGGAGATGGATTCCTGGTGACTATTTAGACATACCCATGTGCCTTTCATTAATTAATTAGTTAATTAATTAATTAATTAATTCTGGTCAGCATACAAAGTTAAAAAAGAACACTGCAACAAACCAATTCACAACAACAACAACAACAACAACAACAACAACAACAACAACAAAATATTAGAAAGTTCTAAAACCATTAAAACCATAAAACAATTTGCAGGAGAATACAGTCAGCTTTATTGGTAACAAAACAGAAGTAGTTTGCCACTGCCTTTGTCCAGGTTTCTCAAGTGTCCCAATTTAAATAATTATCCAGGCAAAATAAAATGAGTGGGGTGGGCCTTCCATTTGTCCCAAGGTGAAAATTAAATTTTTACACTTAGAATTTAAGTTCTACGGGACAACCGCTCAAAGTCACCCACTTAGGACAGTAGCTTTTGACTTGTTTTTTTGTTTATCAGTGGCAACTGACCCCTTGATTTAGCTTATTTACTTTTGAACTTAAACAGAAAGAAATGTATTTTCTTAAAATTAATTGTTTGCCTATTGGAAGAATGTCAAGCAATTACAGATGCCAGAAACAACTAAGAAGTATATAATGTCTTTGGAGTTGGCTGTGCTTTGATACTGTGCCTTAGTTTCTTCTACTGCAGGGCTGGGCAACTGTGGCCCTTTTACAATCTGTGGACTTCAACTCCCAGAATTCCTGAAACAGCCAAGCTGGCTTAGGAATTCTGGGAGTTGAAGTCCACAGGTCATAAAGGGGCCATATTTGCCCACCGCTGTTCTACTGAGTTAACCTCATTTCCATACAGTTTTACCTCTGCATTGATCATAAATCGCATCAAAGGCAACCTCCTGTGCTAGAAGATTAATTACAATGAACACAAATGTGCTATAGAATTCTCTGAGGGAAGTGCAACACTGATTTATTTTTAATAATTTATTAATATAATATTAAAATACAGTTTTATGATGATCAAAGTTCAGAAACAAACAAGCAAATATAAAATAATAGCATTAAGAAATCAACAATATAAAAAGATCCTAAAAAAGATCTAGGCTTAGGAATGAACTGACTACTACCTAAAAAGAAAAAAAAAAGATAAACTAATGCTCATTCTAGGTTAGTTATGCAAATGCAGGAAAATGCAAAAAAAAAGCAACATTCTGATATGTAGCAAGCATGCATCAGATCACAATGTTTACTCTTTATTCTTTGTTTCTAACAGTGACTGTAGTTAGGATGAACTATACAAAACTTTACTACTGTAGAATCCCATGAAAACTCTTAGCAGCAGTCAGTCAGTTTAATCAGGATCAGACATAGAGCAGAATGATCTGATATCTTCTTCTTCTTCTTCTTCTTCTTCTTCTTCTTCTTCTTCTTCTTCTTCTTCTTCTTCTTCTTCTTCTTCTTCTTCTTCTTCTTCTTCTTCTTCTTCTTCTTCTTCTTCTTCTTCAACAAGAATTCCACAGCAACCTCTTAAGCAGCTGCACAAAGAAGGACACACAGGTATATTAGTTGTGTGTTTAGAAAAGCTGCTTTGTGCCTGAAAGAGGGATGATGGAGCATTTTGCTTGTATTACATTCTTAAACAGCCTAAGCAAATCTACAGGATTATTCTGTGACTCTGAACTCTGGATTCAATAGTTCCCTGAACTTTACAGAATAGTTGTTAACTCAGAAACTGCCCATTAATAAATAAACAAACAAACAAATAAATACATAAATACACACACATATGTGTCAGTGGTGGGATTCAAATTTTTTTACTACCAGTGTTGTGGCTTGGTGGGCGTGGCATGGCTTGGTGGGCATGGCAGGGGAAGGATACTGTAAAATCTCCATTCCCTCCCCACTCCAGGGGAAGGTTACTGCAAAATCCCCATTTCCTCCTGATTAACTGGGACTCGGGAGACAGAGAATAGATGGGGGCAGGGCCAATCAGAGGTGGCATTTACCGGTTCTCTAAACTACTCAAAATTTCTACTACTGGTTCTTCAGAACAGGTCAGAACCTGCTGAATACCACCTCTGGTGTGTCTGTGTTTGCTTTCTTATGTGTGGGTTTTAAATTGAATTTGTAAATTGGCAGGGAATGGAGAAATTTGTCAAAAGGGACTTGACAATACACACAGGAGTAGAACGCCTGAATGTAAGTTATAATGCATCCTTATCTACCAGTTATGTGTCATTTAGCACTCACATTATAGTCCAATGACTACTGATAAAGGCAAAAAGCCTTTGGATTTCTGAAAAGTGTTTACAGATTTATAAAATGGAGAAAATATTAGGGTGTTTTTCCCACCTTGAACTTCATTTATAGTGATTTGTTTAGTAATGCTTAAGTTCCCACATTTTATGAAGGTTTCTGAACTCTTCCCCATCACTTCTTACCTGGTCACTCGGTGATTTCAAACTATTCTCCCTGTTCTTTCTAAATTCTGTAATATATTTTTGAGGTATAAAGAACACTATCAACAAATGCATAGTTGTGTGACACTTAGGAAAGGAAGCAATATATAGGTCATATCACCAAAACCTGGAAAATTAGATTTAGAAGGGTAGAAGAGGGAACTGGATATGGTTTGTATGCAGAAGAATCCATTCTACTTGATATTTATTCTAACAGCAGTAAATGTAATTATGCTATTCCTTATGGTGGTTATTGTCCAAAAAACATGCACATCTGCTACAATAAAGCAATCTGCCAGCTCTGGGGAAATATCACTTAGGAAAACATGTAATGCACAGAAAGCAATTTCCAGCAAAGATGTTTGCTCAACTAAAACCAACATATTGGAGCTAAGAAAGTGTAGATGAGAAACCGAAGCAACAAGATCATGTGTATATTGGAACATGGCTGTGTGTCATTTTAAAATGTATAGGAAACAGTTTTTTAAGTGCATAAATCTTTAAAATACTGACACAAGTGGTAAGACAACATATATTTAAACTACAGGTAGTTTTTGGCTTTTAACAATTCATTTAGTGACCATTCAGAGTTATAATCTCACCAGGCTCAAGGTTGACTCAGCCTTCCATCCTTTCTAAGGTAGGTTAAATGAGGACCCAGATTGTGGGGGCAATAAGCTGACTTTGTATAAATATACAAAAGTATGAAGGCTATTGCTTAACACATTGTAAGCCGCCCTGAGTCTCCGGAGAAGGGCTGCATATAAATTAAAGCAAATAATAATAATAATAATAATAATAATAATAATAATAATAATAATAATAATAATAATAATAATACTGAAAAAGTCACTTATGACCATTTTTCACACTTGCGACCTTTGAAGCATGGGAACTGGTTCATATTTATGACAGTTACAGTGTCCCAGGGTCATGTGATCACCTTTTGTAACCTGACAAGCAAAGTTAATGGGGAAGACAGTGTCACTTAACAACCGTGTTACTAATTTAACAACTGCAGTGATTCACTTAACTGTGGCAAGAAGGGATGCAAAAATGGGACAAAATTCACTTAACAACTGGTTCATTTAGTAACAGAAATTTCAGGTTCAGGTTGTAAATCTAGGGCTACCTGTATTAAATTATCATTTTTGGGTTAATGTTAGATACAGTAGTGGCCAAAATTGTGGAAACCTTTTGGGAAAAGGGTATTTTTGAGGTTTGATGGCTAATAACACCACTTGTTTTTAGAGTTTCAAGATATTCCCCTGCTGGAATGGCCTGGGAATAGCAAAGATCTTAACCCAATTGAAAATCTATGGAGCTGACTAAAGAAACTTGTTAGTCAGAAGCAATCCAGTAATAAAACCCAGTTAATAGAAGCAATCATTCAATCTTGGTTTCACATTATAATACTGCAGAACTAAAAGACTTGGTTCACTCCATGGGAAGATGTTGTTAGTCCGTAATTCATGCTAAAGTTACCCAATAAGTATTAACTGACATGATAATTTTTGTATATCTCGTTTTTTCTACGTGTCTTGCTTTTCTTCTTTATGCTGTAACTGCTATTCTAATAGCAAATCCTTCATAAAAGTTATTGTATTACATTCTTGATTAAATTACCTTTCCATTGATATATAATTTTTGGCACTACTAAAAATAAAAGTGGTGTTATTAGCTAGTTTTAGAAAATAAGCTTTTCCCAAAAGGTTTTCACAATTTTGGCCACTACTGTATTATGATGTGCCACCATATCTAAAATTGGAATGCTGCTATCCTTGTGGATCTTACTGCTACAAGACAGTAAACACAATATTCATTTGGAAAAAAAAGTTTTCATCTACAGGAATGAGAATTGGGACTTGTAATTAAGATTTTAAAGGCTACTGGACTTGCTTTGGAGGGACCAGTCCAGAATTACAAAAGACACTGCCCAGATTGTTCTAGAAGAAATGACATCTAAATTGATGCTTAGATGTCAAGTGAAATTGAAAATGGAGCATTGTTCTTCTGAGGTATGGGAATTATGAAGACATCTGTTACATTTTTTGTTTTTCTGTAGAATAGGATGAAATTTGCAGGCTACCTAAGGAGTTACCAAGGAATATGCTGTGTCAAACTTCATAGAAATGTAAGAGGTTTCAGACTATACTCCTGTACATGTTAATACATTTTAGTGATTTGGGAACAGCAGTTGTAATGACAAAAGTCTCTATGGTAAGCAGCATAGCATGCCAAATTTCAGGCAAATGTTGAAAAGGAAGGACGAACCATAAGGAATTATTATTTCTTGTCCCTTTCTGAATGTAGCAAAGCTCTTTGGTAGACATATAACAAAATTCAGATTGATAGTCCTTTGAAATGTCATTCTTGATGTAATTGAAAATCTGAGGGGAAAAATATTAGTTCACTGTTTCTTTTGGGGATATGAATAGAGTGGTCTAAACCCCAAAGCAAACCTCTTAAATGGCATTCCACAATGGTGATAAATGGATGACCACTAAATTGCAGCAAAAAGTTAGAGCTTTCTCCATCTTTTTGCTGTCATGTAGTGGATGGCTGACTCAGGAATGCTTTAGATATAGGTAACAAAGATGTAATCACAGGGATAAAATCTGAGAGAGTTTTTATCTCAGTTGCTGCCAATAATTTGCCTCTGTTTACTGTTTTAATTTCAATGCTTCCATGGCCAGCTCAATGAGGCAGCATGAATTTTACACTGGGGCTTGCTCTGTTAAAGAAAGAAGAAGAAAATATTAAAATAACAGAATAACAAAGTTGGAAGAGACATTGGAGG
Organism: Pantherophis guttatus; assembly: GCF_059756535.1. Taxonomy (NCBI): domain Eukaryota; kingdom Metazoa; phylum Chordata; class Lepidosauria; order Squamata; family Colubridae; genus Pantherophis; species Pantherophis guttatus. The sequence continues at coordinate 177,256,594 of NC_142064.1, forward strand.
TCTTCTAGTCCAACCTCCTGCTCAGGCAGGGAACCTTATGTCATTTCAGACAGATGGCTATCCAATCTCTTCTTAAAAACTTCCAATGTTTGGAGCATCCACAACTTCTGGAGGCAAGTTGTTCCACTGATTAATTGTTGATCTGGATGATCTGGAATGATCTGAAAATGATCTGGAACAGATGTTTAAATGATTAAAATGCTTCCCGGGCAGCAGACTTTGAAGTTAGAATGAGTTTTATGCTATAATTCTACATTTAAGTCAATTACAAGGATTTTAACTTTTGAAATATTGTTTGCTATTTGCTGCTTTATTTATGGAAGCCTTGTCAAGGCAACTCAGTGTGCTATTTGAGTAATTGACTGGATCTGTTGAATTGTCATAGCCTATGACCAAAGAAGAGTAACAGTGGAATAACTGTTTGTGATTGATGGTTTCACTAGCAAAGGTGAGGGCAGAAGTTTCATGTAGCTGTACCCTGAACACTATGAATGATAAGTCTTGCTCTAGAAGAGCTGGTGGGGGTTATAGCAAGGTCAAAGCCAATTGCAAGTGGGAGTCTGGACAGAGTCCAAGACTGGTCTATCAGCCACAGCTGGGCTATCACATAATTATATGCTTCTAGCTTATGCTGGGCAGAATTTGGTCTGGGAGCAGCTTTCACCCCATCTCTCTTTCAAAATTGTGACACCCTTGACACTGACCTGGTTATTGTCAGCCACTATAAAATGTCTGCTGCAAAATGCTTTGCTATTGATAAAGAAAATAAACTTTTATAATGATTAAATGCCTATGATATCCTTGTGCTGGTCACCAAAATCCGATTTTGTAAATTTGTTAATTATGTCTTAGAAATCACAGGCTTTATCTATTATTCTAAAGCTTATTCACAGGGAAAGGGGGAGTGGGATATCAAAATTACTTTATTTCATCCTTGGATCTTGGAAGCTTCTCTCCTCTTTGACTATTATTACATATTTGAGGACCTGCCACAAAGAAGAGGGCTCCAACCAAAGCACTTGACAAGACAGGACAAAGAATCAGTGGATGAAAACTAATCACAGACAGATCCAGCCTATAAATAAGGAGAAATTTCTGGACAGTTAGAACAATTAATCAGTGGAACAGCTTGGCATCACTGGAGATTTTTAAAAAGAGAGCCATTTGTTTGAAATGGTATAGGGCTCCTATCACTTCCAACTCTCTTATTCTCTTATTCTGTTACTAGCTCACAATTTTCATAGTTGGCTAATATTTGTCATTTATTATTTCAGAGTTATTTTTAGAAGATTTCTATATGGTTCTAAGAATTCATTTACCAATGCTGTCCTTCATTGTTGGGCAGGAATATTCATATAATTCTTTAGTAGTGATGCAAGATTTCTCTTCCACTCTTTTTGCTCTTTAATTATTCTTTCTTTCCTTAGTGGAAACAATTAGTGGAGAGATTTTAGATTGTCTTTAATAATTATACCCTCTTTGGTCTTAGTTTTGCCTCCCAATTATCAGATTAATTGGTCTCCCTTCCCCTTGATACCACTCAATCCTTTATCAAATTTTGTATGGTAAGTGATTACTCATGTGTTTCACAAGATTCGTTTTTAGCTGCCTTTTTAGAAACATCTCACTTTTCTGGAATTGGCAAAACTGTATGCTCTATGCAACATATTATTTAGTTAAATTTTATTATTCTTATCATCGAAGTCGCCCTTGAGTAGGTGTCAGTTTTGGAAGACAGTTTTCTTTTTGATTCTTAACTGCCACATATTTTAGCTGGGGAAGTTGGGAGGGGGTTGTTGTTGGAGCGGTAGAAAGTTAGTTATAACAACATTCCATATTCAAGGACTTTTGCTTGCGTCTGACGGAGACTGCCAGAAGATTGTATCCAGTTGAGTGTGAACAGTTGATTGGATAATGTGATGAACTTGTGGGTGTGGGGCAGGGCTGTGAACGGTTAGCTGGGTGGAGAAAACCTGGAAGCTTTCAGATTCGGGTTTTCCCAGATGTGCCAACATGACATCTCTAATTAATTGGAATTTTGAGGAACGTCAGGCCTCAGAGCTTTATTTCGTTGGGGGTGTTCCTTGGAACCCTGACATTAGTTTTCCTCTGTTCATGATTTTATACTGAGGGCCAAATCTCCTTGACCACAAATGATTGCATTCTCATTTAATAATAATAATAAAAAATTCTATTGGCACTATCTTTCACAGAAGTGAAGGATACGCTGTTTTCTGGCTCTATTCATTCAGATAAGAGTTTGCGATAATTTTTCTTCAATAAAGTAATAAATAGTGCTAATTTCTTCTCTTCCCTTCAATCCTGTGCATTTTAATGTATTCCTGTCTTTAAGGAAAATGTTCAGCCACTTATGTGGGATTCTTGATCCTACCATCCAAATGACAACTTTCTCCCCTTCCTTTGCCCTATTCTTCTGTTTCTTTTCTTATCCAATATTCCCTGTCTGATGAATTATTTTAAATAATTGAATAATCAGGTCCTTTTAAGCATTAGATGTTTATATTTACCATGCTACATGAAATATTGTATGTATTGGAACAATTCTTATTTAAATTTGGTTAAACTTCTGTTATGAATATATGCTGTTCCTTTTACCATTGCTGCATATCATTAAAATCCCAATCAGATATTGTTGGGGTTATTTATTTATTTTTTTGCCAGAGTTGGGCAAAATTTATTCTTGCTGCTGTATGTATCTCAATACATTATGAGATTTCTTGTTGATTTTCTCTGGGATTATACCTATTAAGAACAACTGTGGTTTGATTTCAAATTTAACTTCCAAATTGCATTATATGATGTATATCTTTCCACAACTTTTGAAGGTTTTTTTTTAACATGTCCACCAGATGCATTAAAATGTTTTTCTGTTTAATGGCATTTCAAACATTTATTACTGAATAATCTATTTCAGAGATTATTGATGCAATTGTGTACCATCTTTAAAATAGCTTCTACCTTTTTTTTTTACATTATAACTTGAAATAAATTTTATAGATTTCATCCATCATCCTTCCCATTGTTACACTGTGACTGTTTGAATTTCATAACCATTTTATCGGACAGTTTTGTATTTGTTTTGTGTCTATGTCATATCTAAGTAAGAGTTTCTAGACACATTCTAACAATGGTATTGGTTTTGTATAATTGTTTCAAATTATGTCTTTTTTCTTAATGTCCCCCCATGCATTTTTAAGATCTGATTTTATCCTTCCAGCAATTTGTAAATACATATCTGCATTTTAGGGTTTCACTGTGTGTTTTTTGTATTAATTGGTACTTTTCTTTTAATCAGTACTGTGCCTTGTTAAAGAGATGGGATGATGATAATGAAGCTGATGCTGATGAGATTCAGGCCTCCTAATAATCACATTTTTATCTGAGTTATAAATCAAGTAATTTTTAATTAGATTTTCAGACTTTATTATTGCATAATAAAAAGCACACCATAAGATAACAATACCAGACTTTTATACAATGTAAAGATGTGTAATTAGTCCACCACTAAACCTTAATGGTACTGCTACTGTATAACAAATAATATGGATTTATTTTAACTGTGTGAGGTAGCAGATACAAGAAACAAAAAATCAGTATGGTTCCACTGAGTCCACTAGACTCAGTATGCTTAATTAATGTATGGTACTATTATTTGTAACTTCATAAATATCAATAACTACCATGTTTTATGGTGTGAATATATCATGCATATATTCTCTGTTATAGGTAAATATTGGCATTTTTTAAAAAAAATTACAACAGGAATACTCACAGGACATACAGCTATGACAAAATCGAAATAACTTGAATGTCATCTTAAGTGGAACTTGAAGGAAGTACCAAAGATTAAGAATATGGACTTCATATCATAATGGTATAATGGAAACATCATTTTAAGATCGCAAGATTTATGACACTTGTATGTGAGAATCTGTCAGTTATTCTGGCTTGGGAGTGATTTAGAAGAAGGCTGAATAGCAATAGCACTTAGATTGATATACCACTTCACAGTGCTTTACAGCCCTCTCTAAGCAGTTTAAAGAGTCAGCATATTGTCCCCAACAATCTGAGTCTTCATTTTACTGACCTCGGAAGGATGGAAGGATGCTCAACCTTGAGCCAGTGAGACTCAAACTGTTGAACTGCTGGCACTTGGCAGTCAGCAAAATTAACCTGAAATATTGCATTCTAAGCACCGCGCCATCATGGTTCTTAGGAATGTTGGAATGGAAATATAATTTTTTATTCTTTTAAAAATGTTGCTCAGTTAGATGGCAACTTCTAGGTGATCTTAGCTGATCTTGAAAAGCAGGATTGATTTCTGTTAGTACATTAATAGCATGCCTGGTAATTTCAGGCTGTAGACCAAAGCAAGAAATAAAATTAATCCTCAAAAAAAAAGGTAACCGCCTCCATATTATTAAGGAAACTATGTGCATATTTGCCAATTCACCATGAGTTGAGGACAACTTAAATGAGTCTTTCCTTTAATCTTATTTGAAATCTGTTCTAATTTTAGGATTGATTGATTTTTAATTTGCTCCTGTTAGTCATTGTGTGCAAAATACATCATGCTACACTTTTATGCATTCTTAAATTGTATGGTTTAAATAAATACTGATTTCATTTTTTTTAAGTAAATACAGAATGCTTATTGTATAGCCTTTAATTGTTCTGTTAAAATGAATTCTAAATGGAGCTTAATACTTTATTATTTAAGAGTAAGTATGTATAGCTTAAGCTATACTGAATTGTGAGATCATATAAATGGCATTAGAGTTGAAAATACTAAGATTTGGAGAAGCCTGGTGGTTTTCTTAAGACTGGAAGATTCTCAGAGATAGAAAACCATAAGGCAACATGGTCTCTAAACAAAATTCTTTCTGCTCAAAATGCATTAGATGCAAAAAAAAAAAAAGGTGATCTAAGATGAAAACTTTGTCAGTGCACATTCTTTTAAGTTGCATCCAAGATGTTTTGTTATGGCACCCTTCTTAGATGCTACTTTAATAATTCTTAGATCTTTGGTTAGGATTTGAATTATTAAATTCGAACCAGTCTGAATCTAACTGTAGTACCCAGACATAACAGTAGATCACAAAGTATCAAGATCTGAAAATCCAAGTTGAAAGATTATGGCCATGTGTCCTAGTGGTATTAGAACACTGAGTGACATATCAAAAATATCAGGTGGCAAGTGTCTTTTGTTCTAAAGTTAGGGTGTTCAGTTGTGATAAATTCAGTTTTTCCAGATACTGAGTAAGTCCTTTAGGCAATTGCTTTTACTTACTCCTCCACTTTTATTTACTATCCTAGTCACCTAGAATAGCAACAAGGCTTTCTTCTTTTCAATAATTGTTATATCAGGCATGTTATGAACAAGTTGCTTGTCAGTTTGGATCTTAAAGTCCTATAAGATTTTAACCTGTTCATTTTCCAAAATTTTTGCAACTTGGTGGTTCCAGTAATTTTACTACATTTAAATTGAAACCTCTGGCAAAGTTTCCAGTGAATAATTCTGGCAACTCAGTCATGATGCTGTTTGTAGTAAGTTTTTGAAATTTTGCTGCGGCCATTGATCAAATATTCAATTGTTTCTTCATCTTTGGTTTCAAAGTTTTCTGAACTTATTTGATATATTTGGTAAAAAAAAATATTTCTTTTTCTATTTGATTCTGTAATAAATTGTAAGCTTCCAAAATTCCCAAGTATTTTTAGTCTTTTCCTGGTACTACTATTTTTTTTAATCAAATCTTCATTACTAAGCTGTATTCCATCATCTTCAAGTATTTTGACTGCCTTCATGCCATTATAAGATTGTAATGATGTCCAAACAGAAATATCCTTCCTAAAAATATTCTATGAAAACAGTTTTCCTAAACTTCAAGATTAAATGTAGTAAATTTTGGATACCTGCATTATTGTTCTGTTTGAACTGTAATATAAATTACTCTCCAAACAACATATAAATAAATCTATTTATAAATTACCTCACTGGGCCATATAAAATGTATTATAGTTAGAAACTTTGAGCTATGAACACCAACAGTAAGTAAAATATAAATGTGTGATTGCAAAAAGCTATTACACAAATGCTATAAAAGTCTACTGTAACTGAATTTCAGCCAAGCTTCATTGATGTTGCTTTAGCTGTTTTCTTATCCCACATTTTGGTTTGATTGAGGGCTTCTGATTTGTGTGATCATTACATGATAGTGAATTATCTAAATGGAAGCATGTAAATTGTCACTCATTGATTGGCTGATGGCCATTACTGCCCATTCAGAAAGCAACAGATTTCTACAATCACTTTCTGCTTTTTTCCAGTAATAGTACAGTGAATGTGCAAATTATCTACTCTGGTGATTCTAATGTTTTCATCCTGATTGGCTGCGCATTCTGAATTATCAGAGTTATTCCTCCCCACCTTCCTCCCTGCTACCGCAGCTTTTGTTCCCTGTAATAAAAGACCTTTCTTAAGGTCAAAGAAGAAATTTCTATACTTATCATTGCAGGGCCCGTTTTAAAAATGAATATTGCTTTATATTTAACATTTATACTTTTTTCCTTTTATTTTCCCTTATTTTTGACTTGGTCTTACTTTATTTATAAAGTATATAGTTAGAGTATTATTTATACTCTAACAAATAAAAAAGCATCAGTTATGTCAAATGAGTTATGGGACAATTTAAAAAAAAATAGGACTGGAATGGAGAAAACGAATTAGGAAAAACAAAAGCCAGCCCCAAATAAATATTTAAGTTTGAACAAAGAAGCCTCTATATCAGATATGGGGAGTAAGAACTAGAAAGAGGCTTGGGAAGTGAATTCCAAGGTCTGTCAATCCAACAGCTCAAATCATATAGGGCAGTGATGGCTAACCTTTTCTGGACCGAGTGCCCAAAGCATGCATGAATCCCCAAAATGCAATGTGTGCGCAACCCCCACACAAGTGCCCTCCCTGTGCATGCACATGCGCCCGCCATGTGCCCCACCCCCTGCACCTGCCCCACCCTCACACATTCCATGCGGCCCCACCACACACGCCCCGTCCCCTGCGCATGCGTGGCAGAGACTCGAAGACCATCTGGCCAGCAGGAGATGCACATGCATGCGCAGCAGAGCTGAACTGGGGTGATGGCTCAAGTACCCACAGAGAGGGCACTGGGTGCCACCATAGGTTTGCCATCACGGATATAGGGCAAAACTACTAGCTAACAGTTATAAACTCCACACAAAACGATCCTGGTGAAACAGATTTTTCTGGTCCCAGTTGGGTTTCAGGCTCTGATATGGGACAGAAACTGCACTGGTCACCCTTTTGGATGATCTCTGGTGGGAGCAAGATAGAGAAGTGCATCAGGGGTGAGTTTCACTTACCTTTGCTACCGGTTCGCTCGTGTGCTCGCGCTCACCTCACTGGCATGCATACCACTTCTGCACTTGCACAGAAGCTTTTGCGCATGCGCAGAGCATATTTGATGACATCCAGGTGGGTGGGCGGAACCTCCTACCACTGCCACTACTGGTTCGCCCAAACTGGGGCAAACCAGTAGCAACCCACTACTGAAGTGCATCCATGCTTGCTCTTCTTGATCTCTCAATAGTATAAACCTTGGGATCCCTTTGAGGTGGGTATTGGAGTTGGGGGGCAGCTAAGTGGTACAGTTTTATGCTGTTTCACCTCCTTCCTCTGTGTCCAGCCCAATTGATATTGATAGAGAATGAGAGGACTAGCCCATAGTCCCTGCTTTGTGGGTGCTACAGAGTTTAGTATTTTCTCTTCTGTTTTTTCTACATGAAAAGGGAACCTACATGAAATTGCTGGGTGAGATCATCTATCACCATGGAATGAATACGTAGAGGATATCCAGTTGTATATCACCATCCCAAGTGAAGTAAGTGATGTTATGGATATTCTTTTCAGATGCTTGGAGGCTGTGGGGGTCTAGATTTCAACTGGCAGAGTCTGGGTTTATGAAACATGTTCCCCCTAAGGTGAGGTTGGTCCCTCACATTTCTAGTCTGGAACAGGTTGAAAACCTGA